>NW_007731163.1:31674-33526 GCF_000696425.1 Galeopterus variegatus
AGAACAAAGAGTTGCCATATTACCCCTATTCCTACTCACACACAACCTCCCCTGCTATGGACGTCCTGCACTACAGTGGTACATTGTTACAGTCAATAAACCTACTCAGATGCATCATTATCACCCAAAGCCCATAGTTTACAGTAGGGTTCATTCTTGGTGTTCTTCAATATATGGGTTTTGACAAACATATACGGACACATTTTCACCATTTTAGTATCATACAGAATAGTTTCACTGCCTTAAAAATCCTCTGTGCTCTACCTATTCATCTCTCCTTCTCCCGACCCCTGGAAACCACTGATCTTTTTACTGTCTCCATAGTTTCGCCTTTTCCAGAATGTCTTGCAGTTGGCATCATGCAGTATGCCAGCCTTTCAGATTGGCTTCTTTCACTTAGTAATATGCACTTGAGTTTTCCCTGTGTCTTTCCATAGCTTGTTAGCTCATTTCTTTTTATGCTGAGTAATATTCTACTATCTGGATGTACCACAGTGTGTTTATCCATTTGCCTACTAAGGAACATCTTGGTTGCTTCCAAGTTTTGGCAATTATGAATAAAGCTGCTATAAACATCCTTGTGCAGATTTTTGTAGGAACATGTTTTCATTCATTTGGGAAAATATCAAGGAACACAACTGCTGGATCATATGGCAAGGGTATGTTTAGTTTTATAAGAAACTGCCAATTTTCCAAATTGGCTGCACCATTTTTCATTCCCACTGGCAGCAAGTGAGAGTTCTTGTTGCTGTGCATCCTCACCAGCAAATGTTGTTGTCAGTGTTTTGGATTTTGGTGATTCTAGTAAGTGCATAGTGGTAAGTCATCGCTTTAATTTGCAATTGCCTTATCATGTGTTATATTGAACATCTTTTCATCTGCTTACTTGCCATCTGTATATCTTCTTTGGTGAGAGTTTGTTCAGGTTTTTTACCCATTTCTTTATCAGGTTGGTCATTTTCTTACTGTTGAGCAGTAGGAATTCTTTGTATATTTTGGATATCAGTTCTTGATCACATGTATATTTTGCAAATATTTCTTCCCAGTCTGTGGCTTGTCTTCCCACTATTTTGTCATTGTGGTTTTAATTTCCAATTCCCTAATGGCTAATGATGAACACATCTTAAGAGTTCTTTATATATTGCAGATAGTAAAGAATTATGTGATTTGCAAGTATTTTCCCACAATCCTTACTTTGTCTTTTTGACCTTTCAACAGGGTCTTTCACAACTAAAATTTCTAATTTTGATGAAGTACAATTTATCAACTTATAGATTTATAGATTTTGCCTTAGATATCAAGCTTAAAAATTCTTTCCCTGACCCTAAATCCTGAAGACTTTCTCCTATGTTTTATTTTACACATTTTATAGTTTTACATTCTACATTTAAGTCCATGATCCATTTTAAGTTAATTTTTATATAAGTCATGAGACTTAGGTCAAGGTTCTTTTTCTTTTACTTTGGATGTCTCATCGCCCTAGTACCATTTGTTGAAAATGCTATCTTTTCTCCTTTGAATTACGTGTACACCATTTTCAAAAATCAGGTGGGCATATTTGTGTAGGCCTATTTTGCAGTTCTCTATTTTGTTTCATTGATCTATGTGTCTGTCACTCCACCAACACCACACAATCTTGATTATTGCAGCTATATAGTAAGCATTAAAAATGAGCAGACTAATTTCTACCACTTCATTCTTCTTTTGAAAAATTTTTTGTCTATGCTAGTTACTTTTGCAGTCTATATAATTTTTAAAATAATCTTGTTTATATCTTCAAAAAATCTTAACAGGATATTGATAGGAATTGGATCAAACCTGCATATTAATTTGGGGAAAATTGACATCTTTA
>NW_007731163.1:33877-34451 GCF_000696425.1 Galeopterus variegatus
AGGATATTGATAGGAATTGGATCAAACCTGCATATTAATTTGGGGAAAATTGACATCTTTACTCTTTTGAGTTTTCCAATGCACAAACACAGTATGTCTCTTTATTTATTTAGATCTTTGATTTCTCCCATTAGTGTTTTGCAGTTGTCAGCATACAAGTCATGTAAATGGTTTGTTAGATTTACATTTAATCATTTTATTTTCTGAGTGATTATAAATGGTTTTGTATTTTTAATTTTGGTGTTCACATGTTCATCAGTAGTATTTAGAAGTACAATTGCCTTTATATGTTTACCTTGTATTCTGTTACCTTGCTGAACTTATTTATCAGGTCTAAAAGGGTTTTTTTTTTTTAATAGATTCCTTAAGATTTTTTATAAGTAGACAATCATACCATCTGCAAATAGAGACAAGACAGCCTTACTTTTTCTTTTATAATCTGTATGACTTTTATTTCATTAGCTTGCCTTATTACACTGCTAGAATTTCTAACAGTATGTTAAATAGTAGTAATGAAAACAGATAAACTTACCTTGTTTCTCAAACTTTGGAAGAAAGCTTTCAGTCTTTAACC
>NW_007731163.1:35489-37151 GCF_000696425.1 Galeopterus variegatus
TTATTGAAAGACATTGTATAGTATTGGTGTTAATTAACAGTTCTTTAAACATTTGGTAGAACTCTTCAGTGACCTGGAGATTCTGTTTTGAGAATTTTTGAATTATAAATTTGATTCTCTTAATAGTTTTAGAGATATTCATATTATCAACTTCATATTGGATAAGTTGTGGCAGTTTCTATTTTTTGAAGTACATGTCATGTAAGTTGTCAAACTTATGTGTAGAGTTTTTGTAGTATTTCCTTATCGTTCATTTGAGGTCCACGGGATCTGTAGCGATATTCCTGTTTTATTCCTGATATTAGTAATTCGTGTTGTTTCTCTTTTTTCCTTAGAAGTCTTGCTGGAGGTTTCAACTTTACTAATCATTGCAACAACAACAACAAAAAAGCAGCCTTTTATTTCATCGATTTTTCTGTAGTTTTTATTGTAATTCTGTTGAGTTCTGCTTGTTATTATTTCCTCTCGTCTTTCCACTTGCTTTGGGTTAATTTTGCCTCCACTGATACATCCCTGGCTGGGAGGATTGGAGTGCTTGGTTCCTGACACAACGGGGGTGGGGGAAGAGGGTGAAAAGACCTGGCTGGAAAGAGGACTGGCCTGGAGCCCCGTTACAGCAAAGTAGGGCTTGCAAGTGGACTGACATCATAGGGCAGGGGTAGAGGAAATGTGGGACGAGATGGGTAGAGGGCTCGTTACTTCTTGAGGGAAGAGGAGAATGAAAGTCTCAGTTCCCTACTCACTTCTCTGATACCACCCGGGTGAGGAACTGAGGAGGCTCATTACAGCCTAGGAAGAGTGAAAGTCTAGGCTTCGCACCCTCCCTTTGTGGGTGTGAACGGGAATGGGGCCACAGTTGTTTCTGCTACGTTTTGGCTGAAGTAAAGCCGTTATTGTCTATNTCATTAGCTTGCCTTATTACACTGCTAGAATTTCTAACAGTATGTTAAATAGTAGTAGTGAAAACAGATAAACTTACCTTGTTTCTCAAACTTTGGAAGAAAGCTTTCAGTCTTTAACCATTAAGTATAAGTTTAGCTGTAAGTATTTTGTAGATGGTCTTTAGCAAGCCTGTGAAGTCCCCCCTTTATTCTCAGATTTCTGAGAGTTTTTATCATGAATGAGTATTGAAATTTGTTAAATCCTTCTTGAACTTCAATTGACATGATCATGTGATTTTTCTTCTATAGCCTTCCTTATTCTGGTGAATTCTATTGATTGACTTTTGGACATTGAACCAGTTTTGCACCCCTGGAATAAACCCCAGTTGGTCATGACATATACTTCCTTTCATATGCTGGTAAATTTCATTTGTTAATATTTTATTAAGGAGTTTTGCATTTATATTTATGAGGAATTGGTGCCTACTTTTCTTATTTTTGTACCATCTTTGACAATTGTTGTATCAGGGAATACTAGATTTATAGAATGAATTGGGAAATATTCCCTGCTCTTTTATTGAAAGACATTGTATAGTATTGGTGTTAATTAACAGTTCTTTAAACATTTGGTAGAATTCTTCAGTGACCTGGAGATTCTGTTTTGAGAATTTTTGAATTATAAATTTGATTCTCTTAATAGTTTTAGAGATATTCATATTTTCAACTTCATATTGGATAAGTTGTGGCAGTTTCTATTTTTTGAAGTACATGTCATGTAAGT
>NW_007731163.1:38542-39327 GCF_000696425.1 Galeopterus variegatus
GGGAATGGGGCCACAGTTGTTTCTGCTACGTTTTGGCTGAAGTAAAGCCGTTATTGTCTATAGTTTCTGTCTTATTAGACTGCCCCTTTCCTGAGAGAGAACAGGTTTTCACTGGGGCTTTTTGTGTCTGCATCCATTGGCATTTCCAGGTTACCGACTTCTTCAGCTCCAAGTCTGGGATACATAAAGCAGAAGCAAAAGAGAAAGAACTCACTCTGAGTCCCCAGATCTTTGGCCTGTACACCTTTTAGTCTTCACTTTTCAGAATCTTCTTATTTTTGTTTTATATATAATGTCCAGAGTTTTTAGTTTTGCTCAGGGAAAAGTGCATCTACTTTATCATCCCCATAGTGGATGCCAAACTACATTATAATTTATAATTTACATTTATAATTTATAATGATTTTTTAATATAATATCATATATTATATCGGTGCTGGTCCACTCAGTGTATAATAGTATTTATTTTTTTCAATAGAAAATTTAGATCAATTCACCTTGGCAGTAATCGATTATGCAAAGATAAATCCATGTTGATAAAACTCTCTTAATGTCATGTTTATGGTCCTTCTGAAAGCTAGAAAATGCTCCAATAAACAGTTGTTGATCTGAGCTCCCTAAAAGCAAAAATCTATTTTGAATTGCTGGCTCCCAGAATAGTAAAATATGGAGAATAGTAAAACCCTTTACAGAATTTTAGAAAGTGGAATAAGGTTACCAATCTTTATTTTCAGTTTTACCTCAAGAAACGGTTACCATTATTTAGTGAGATTTACTTTATTAAG
>NW_007731163.1:40819-42693 GCF_000696425.1 Galeopterus variegatus
AGTAAACAAACAAACAAACAAACAAACAAATAAAAATAAATAAATCCCCAAACACAGAAGTGCTGGAGGAGAAGGAAACACAAATGTGGAGCAATGCTAAATCAGGGCAATGCAGGGTTTGGGCTGGGAGGATGATTACAATTTAGAGCCAAATACAATTATTTTATCCCTAGCCTACTCATAGAAAATGCTATTAAACATTAAGTGTCCTAGCCTACAAGAAATTATTATTGCCATTAATAATTATTTTGGGAACTGTGAGCTATACTTGTATATATGCATGTATATATGTTTATGTGTATATACATTTTTTAAAAACTACACATGTAGGGAAAATTTTCATTCAATATTTTATATTTGAAATAAGGACTAATAAATCAAGGGTTAGTTAAAAATTTTTGTTGGATTTAAATGCCTTCTTATGTTTGACCTGAGTTATTTTATTGTTTAAAGAGTCTCCTTCTAACCCGGGTCCCAAGTTATGTCACAGATTAGAGTAATGTCCTCCTACCTAGTAATCTAACTTCAGTTTTATCTACACTTAGCTTCAATCTGTATGTCAGTGGTCAGGGTGATACCAACCTACCTTCCAGCCTTTTCTCCTACCATTTCCCCACTGGTAACCTATGAGGCTATCCAATTGAAACTACTCACTATCTTCTGAGGCCCTTTACTTTCCTATATCTCTGTTTTTGTTCTTGACATACCCATCTTTCTCTCCAGTTCCCACTTTTTCCCATAGAAAATTTCACTTTCTTTTAATGGCATAACTTAAATTCCTCTTTACCATGTGGATTATTTCCTGTCAGTAGCTCCAGCTGTTCTCTCTGCCTGCTTTGATTTCTCACTTTATTCCTCAGTGTTGTTTAACGTATTTGCATTGATTCATCGCTGCTTGGTTATTTGTTTGGTCCCTCCAGCATACCATTAAAATCCCTGAAAATATGGTCTATGATTTGCTCATCCATCTTTGGGACCCCTGCTATAATTTTAATAGTACCAAGGAATCTAAAAATGTTCGATAAAGATTTGCTTAATAGTATTAGTGAAAGCCCAGAGTTTTATGGTTTCCAATTAATGACTTAGATTTGGGGTGATAACGCTATTTTTACATTCATATGTCGTCAGGTTCATCATTTACCAAAATGAAGTAAATGGACCTGGAACATGACTCAGTAATTACGATCAACAGCTTTTATTAATGAATAATCAAAATGGCCAATTAGAAAAGAAACAGAGACTGAAAGTGGTTTGGTAATTTTAAGTGCCTTAACTCTGGCTGAGTGCTTATGAAACAGTAACATTCTCAGACACAACAACTAGGATTTAAAGAACCCAACATTCTGTATGACTTCTTAAAGTGGAAAAAAAATAATTACAGCTTACTTTATAAGTTTTTCCTGATTTAGTTGAAACCAGCATAGCTGAGAAAGTCTCAATTTGGGAGAAATTTTAAAGGTTTTTATCTTTGCTACTGGAAAGGAAGGAAATGTATTTTTTAAAAATGAAAACTTGGCTGTGGAAGAAAAGAAAAATTGCAAAAGGCAGGGAAATTACAGAATCTACAATTTATGGTATTCATGATTTACCACTATCCCAAGTCGATAACCCTGAAATTAGATGACAATAGAGGTGCTTTCTGTGACAAGTACTTCAGTTATTAGATTTCCAATAGTCATTTAGATTTGGCATGGTCCAAAAATGCCTCAAAATGCTATAACTTCTCTTATTTCATAAGTCATAGAGATGTTTTAAAACCATTCCTTATATAATGAACTATTTAAATGGTAGATGACATCTGCAATTCCTCAGATAGACCTTGGTCTTTACATCTTTTTTAAAGACAAAGATGTTCAGTCTACACTGATAAAGAA
>NW_007731163.1:43234-44406 GCF_000696425.1 Galeopterus variegatus
AAAGCCTTTTCTCAACTTTTCAGTTCCTGTTGAGGACCCCCTAACTTGAAGACCTGCTATATATTATTTGTCACTTAGCAGGTGGTACCTGGTAGATTTAGTTACTTTTTATCTTGGTCTGGTCTTTCCAATCCTAACATGGGGCCCTTAAATACAGGGATTTTAGTACAGTTCCCCAAGCATAATAAGACACTACAATACATCAATAGATGTATGTGGCTTAAATAGACATGAGTATGCCTCAAAATTTATGGAACTCCTACTAGGTCCCTTTCGCTGCATCAAACGAAGGAAAAAAATAAATCTTAAATGAATAAATAATTTTCCAAACTATGTAGACATTTATAAATTCTAAATATTAGAATGAGATAACCAGGCTCAGATGTCAGTAACTTAAAGTGTCACTTATCTAAGTACATTCCTTCAAACAGTAGTGTCAAAAGGTTTTCACTGTGTAAATATATTTGAGAAATACAGCATTCCATATCACCCCCTTGACCATTTGCAATGCCTACTTTCATATTAAAGCATGAAGACACATTATAAACCTGGCATTTAAGCCATCGTTTCCTAAATTTATTGGACCATGTAACCTTACTACCATAGCTTAAAACTACATTTATTTGGCACACATTTGAAAAACAAATTGAAATCCCCCTTTGAACAGCAACTAACCCATTTATCTTCAACAGAAATGGGCAGGTGATAGGAATCTGCCCCGCTGAAGATACGGAGGCATTTTCCACACAAGACTGTATCATCAGTCTCTTGGCATCTTTCTATATTTCGTAGTAGTACTTGACCTACAGGGTGAATTTTATAGGTCTTTGTTAAAAAAACTAAAAGTTCAGCCACTGCTACTCTCATGAAAGCATAAACTGGATACATTTAATAATATCGTGAACAAAATGACTTTGGTCTGAGGGCTAATTATAAGTAAAATATGGTAAGTGTAGGCTAGTGCAAGTTGGAAGAGTTTCAAGCCATTTCATAATAATAAAATGCAGTCAAATCCCTGAATGTATTTTCCTATTATCTAATATTTAAGGAAAAATAAAAACATCCATCCTATATTTAGATATTTTTCTATCAAGTCACATGAGGTCTTTGCCTCCTGCCTAATTTTTAAAATATTTCTTGTTGCCGTTAGTATACACTGCAAAGCACAGGAC
>NW_007731163.1:44904-47050 GCF_000696425.1 Galeopterus variegatus
AGAGAATTTTTGCTCTAATGGACCCATGGCTAAAGCCTTACCTACGTCTGCTTTTATGTTACATGAGGTAATAACATCTTCTGTAACATTTGGGCCTGTTTAAATTAGTATTTTGTGCCACTTACAAATAAAAATATCATACTTGATACAGAATCTGTTCCTAAGAGTGGGGTCATATAAATAACAGACCCTAAAGTGTAAAATGAACTAAGTACAATGTTGACACCTATATTCCATGCTGTGAGGTTGGCCATCATTGCAATGTGCTAAGGCAATAGTTGCTTCAGATTTTGCTCCCTTCCAGCTAGGGGCTCAGACCATGTGCTTACTGAGGCTTTAGCTCTAGGATACTAACTACAGAAAATTCAGGATTTTGAACTATGTTGTATATATCACTGAGGGTCTCAGAAGGAAACAGATGGCACACTTAGCCTGAATTTTGAGGATTTAATTTAGGAGACATTCTACATAGGTATGGACAGAACTAATGGAACCAGCTTGGGATGTGAGGCAGGTAGGTGTTGATAACAGTAAGAAGCCATTAGGGTCCTTGAGCCCATAGATCTGAGGGAAATAACAGGGTCACCAGAACGCAGAGGAAGGGAAAACTATGGAGGAACACAACATTGCAAGAGCTGCAGCAAAACTGATTCAGCTGAGGGATAAAAATACCCCCACCTTCTCACTCCTCCCACACCCCAACCTCTTGCAGGTTACTCCTCTTGGTCAAATCACACCTGGTTACTTTTTACCAAAATGGTCTACAAAAAAAAAAAAAAAATGTTTGGGATGCAAGTGGTTTTTTCAGCAAAATTTTGGATGATTTTGATCTAAGATTTGTATGTGATGGGTTCTTTGTTATTGTTTCTGTGTTCCCCTTAAGATTCTAAGTCTGATTGTCAGGATAAAATCTTTATAAGGAGTTCTCTAATGAATAAACATGTCTCACCTGGTTATCAAAGACGCACTTGTCATGAGTCTACTAGCCAGATGATGAGGAAACAGAAATGACATCAGGTTGTTGGGTGTCATTGTTTGGCAGGCCAGGATTCAAAACAAAAATTACTTGAAGGCACTTCAGAGCACAAGTTAAAGAAAACTGCATTGCTCCCCAGAAGCTAGGGACATGGGACAAAGAGCATAGAGAGTGTCTGTCTGTAGCAACCAGGGAAGTATGCGTCTGTGCATGAAGAAACGTCATTCTGCCTTCTCCTTATCTCCCTTTCTCCCAGCTCCAAGACAGAACCTTAACCACAAGCAGTGGCAGTGATCCAGAATGAAGAGCAGACCCCAGGCTGGGCATGTGGAAAAAAAAAACATTTGAAACTCTTAATTTTCTAAATTTTTGCCAAAAAAGAATCTAAGAAACAGAAAAAAGAAAAAGAAGTGATTGGTGGAAAAAGATGGAAAGAGGATAAAAGGATCCATAAAACAAAATGTTGAGATCAATTAAAATGTGGCAATAGGAAACAGTAAGATTACCACAGACAGATATTTGTGCTTCATAAACTGTAATACAGTAAATAAATGTGAGGTGATTTTTTTAAAAAAAGAAATCATATGTTATTTTTCCTTCTGATTATTTTTTATTATTTTTGTTGTTGATTAAATGAAATCAAATTTTAAAATGGGAGTATATGAACTCAGAGAATGAAATTCAAATTTTTGTAATATAAAGGATATTCAGAAAAGGTAGAATTTTTTCATGCTCTCTGAGCATATAGGCCTTTTGTTAAAAATAGATCTGTGGAAGCCTGAATACAAAATTAAATTCCTCAATCTGAGATTGACAAGTGACTCCTTAAAGAGATCATCTCATTCTCACCATTGTCTGATATAGGGAAAAGCACTTACCTTCTCTGGCCTCATTTTTTTAAATCTGTGAAATAGAGATAATATGTGTATATACTCACTACGATGTTACCAGCTTAAATGAGTCAATACACATAAGGCACTTAGTTAGAAGTGCCTGACACAGATCTCAATAACTGATACTGATCATATTCCATGGGACATTCTCAATGTAAAAACCATAACCTCTCAATTATCCACTCAATTATGGAGAAATTGCACTGTTGACAATACTAAAAAATATGTTATTCAATTATTAAATATGTTTCTGTGTTAACATTTATACCAAAAAAAA
>NW_007731163.1:47585-49096 GCF_000696425.1 Galeopterus variegatus
AAAAAAAATGAGTATGATATTCTGAAACTCCATTACAACACTTAAAATGAAACCATACTTGAAAATCTGTTCAGCAGAATTTGACATTTCTCCCAACTTCTCTCATGCTCTAAACCATTTTCCTTTCAAACTCATGTAAAACTTAATCGGTCACATGTGAAATTGGATTCTTCCTCTAAATATGGTTCTCTAAACTTCACTGGGTGGAGCAAACCTTTAAATAATTTGGTTTGCTTTCCATTTCCCCTTAAGATTTTGCTGCTTTTAAAATCCATTTTACACACTGCCATTAAGAACTTGAAAGCATGATGCCTTTCTGAGGTGTGAGGATCCTGTATAAGGATCATAGAATCATATTCATGCATAGAACTTCAACTCAATGGGCATATATGCTCTTTTTAATAAAACCAATGTGAGTTCGGCACAATCCCCACCTTACAGAAGCCAAAACTTTATTTCCTCTACCAGTGTTTCTACACCTGTGTGATAAGGTCTGTTAACTCGATGTTTATCATTGTCTCTTTACTTTTTGCCCTTTTTGTTAGACTATAGAATCCATTAAAGTTTTATTCGCTACTTAGTCACATTGCTAAAGATGTCCAATATATAGCATTAGTAAATTCTCACTATGTAAAAAAAGAATTTAATGTATGACCGATTTATGTATACTTAAAGTGAAAGAAATGCACTGTATTTGAGAATATAATTCATATTGTAATTTAAAAACTGCCAGAGGTTATGGATTATCCTCAGAGACCAAAGGAAAATGGTTTTCATAAATAATTTTACAAAAAACTAGAAAGAAATTTCTTACAAAATATTTTTATAAGCATGGGAATAAGGGTTAATATAAAACACACATAATGCAAAAGCTCATGAGAGGCTCATTTCTTTGTAGCTCCCACCTGACCAGCCTACATCTCTTAAAATCAAATCCATCCATTTTGTAAGTTTCATTTTCTCTGTAGAAGAGATTACAATCTATCATTTAGAGAGAATCTGACACCTAGATAAAAGCAAGAATATAAAAAGGAATTGAAACTGATGCAGAAGGAGAGGAAAAAAAAAGTACAGATAGGCTGATTTCTGTTAGTTAAAAGGACATGGCTGGGAGCTGAGGAGAGAGCACTAGAAAAAACTTTCTAGGTCATTTTTATCAAGTGACTTGTATTGAAGGAATGTNGAGAGCACTAGAAAAAACTTTCTAGGTCATTTTTATCAAGTGACTTGTATTGAAGGAATGTGGAAACATGTCAAAAATAATCATATCCTCTAAGTTCATTGTTCTAATATCCTTCTTCTCTGCTATTCTGTATATGAAGATACTCAAGCTTTAGTTTGAAATCAATTCCATATTTGCTTTGAAGATAATATCCAAGCAGTCTGCTTACTATATAAACTATTTAATTACAAACTAGTTAGCCTTTTTATTACCCTCAAGTAATAATTATCCTGTACATTTAGTCCACGGAGTACCTATTGCTTTGTACATGGCAGATATACTGAGCAAA
>NW_007731163.1:49535-50773 GCF_000696425.1 Galeopterus variegatus
AAAGCTTAGTACACAACAATTGGCTAACTGATTCCAAGGTCTCCCCTACTGAATGCTGGCTGTTTCTCACCTTGTTTCATGTGTGTAAAGAAAAAAGTCACAAGAGAGCCAGGAGACACAAGTTCTCATCCCAGTTCCATTGTTGGCAATATCAACAAACCACCCTCTCTGGGCCACAGTTTTCTAATCTATAAAATAAAAGGATTTGGACTAGCTGTTCCTTAATGCCCCCTTCTTCTTCATTATATAACTACCTTTTGAAGAATGTGATAAAAATAACAAAATGAAAAGGCTAAATGTATAATCAATTCTTTAAAGAATTTTTAAAATTTTTTCTTTATTAGTTGCAGTTAATTTTATAATTATTATAATAAATAAAGTAGAATAAAATAGCCTCTAAGTATTACTAACGTTTCTAAATATGTTAAATTAAAAATCATTGGGTGGATCTGATTATACCATTTGTGGAAAAAAAAGTTAGTATGGTTTTTTTTTCTCTGTACTCAAACCTGTCGTCCCTTGAATTTTTTTTTTTCCTTTTTGTCTTTTTTCATGACCGGCAACAGATCGCAACCCTCGGTGTCGCACCCATACCGGGCCCAGGACCGGTCTGTATGTGGGATCCGAACCCTCGGCGGGAGCGCCGCCACCCTTCCCAAGCGGCACACTGTAGCAGTGCGCCACCGGGCCGGCCCTAGTATGGTTTTTTTTTCTCTGTACTCAAACCTGTCCTCCCTTGGAGTGAAATGTTCCTTAAATCTGAGCAGCATAAATACTTGTGCAATTTATCAGACAACAAGGGCAGTTCTGTCCAAGAACCTGAGGTGCATTTTCAGTGGTACAAAAGTTTATTCAGTGGTAATTCTAGGTATCAGATGGTGTGATTTTGTCTTTTGGATACCTTAATGGTAAAAAGGGAGAATGGACGAAAAGTCAGGGATGCTTCCAATTAAACAATTCACATTTACAGTTTGGCTAAAATTGTAGTAAACCCAGTAAAAATTTATTTACTAATTTCTTAGGTTTTTCTTTTATTGCCTGCAGGTTTCTAACATTACTTCCATTGATGTTTTTCTCATGTTTGAAGGGCATCCTGAAGGAAGGTTTCTATCAATTTGTAAGCTGGTCGTTTGACTGTGAGATGGTTATGTTTTCTGTGCAATTTTTTTATAGGAATCAAGAACCATAATCACAAAAAACAAGGCATTATATGCAGCAAAAGTACAAGTGCACTTAGT
>NW_007731163.1:52291-54065 GCF_000696425.1 Galeopterus variegatus
GAAGGAAGAAAGGGAAAAAGGGAGGGAAGGAGGGAGAGAGGGAGCAGAGAGGAAGGAGTTATGTATTGGGTATATACTAGGCACTGAATAAATATGAGTTCTTCTTTTTCTATTAGTTGGAAGCATATGAAATTACTGATATCATTTCTAGCTACCAAATAAAAACAAATCATTTTCATTTGGTTCAACCTAGCATATGTAAAATTATTTTTCAAAATCTGTCTCTGTGTAAGACTAGTGGTGAAAGAACAAAGTGCAAGGCCCTCCTTCCATAATAGGCAATGCTGACAGGCCAGCCTTCTTGATGGACTCCTGTCAGGTTCAGCCTGCCCAGCCAGATAGAGCATCCTTTCCACTAGGGACCAGAAGCCTATGTTTTCCACCCGTGATACAACTAATACCACGGTGTTTTTCAGAGCATACAGACCAAGTGGCAAGGCTGCTTATACCGCAATGTAGATCTGACGGAGAGCTTTTTACTAAGCCTTAGTCAAAACAGAAGTCTTTTATGCCACCAATATGTAGGTCACCATAGCATTCAAATATGTGAACTATGAGCATTGTGCTTCCTTTTTCCTGATAGGTGGCATAATGTGTAATAATCTGTCCTTTATTTTGGATTAATGTTCCAAAATAGTGCCTAATGTTGGTTGGGTCCCCTTGCGTTCAGTTGTGTATGGTTTATAATGTTTAAACAGTTTCTTTGGTATTTAGAGAAGAAAAAAGCTAATCAGTTCAGAGGAACTAAGTATTGCTTTTAGTGAACAAATACATTTTATTATTTTTTGTAATGAGATATAGAAATGCCTAAATTAACAATAAACTAAATATGTGCTCATAATTAATGTAGGCAACTACATACCTAATTATGAATTTATATACAAGATATATTGTATAATTAATTACATTTGTGCCTATGGTAATTCTTATAAGTATAAAATTAATTTGGACACATATGTATTTTTATTTTTAAACTGTCTCCCTTAATCCACAAATATTTGATGATATTTAAGCAAATAGATTCATAATATAATTAAATATAATTTTAATTTAAATGAGGATCAGAAAAAAATATAAATTAGAAGATTTTTCAAGCTCAGGAAAAAATTAAGAAAAAAGCATAAAGGNGGTGCTTTCTCTCCTATCCACTTCTTGCTGCTGCCAACTTAGATTCCCAATGCTCTGAATGCTGTATTTTCTCTTTGGCCACCTTGTAGGCTGTTTCTTTTGCACTTAAGACATTCTACTTTAGCCAAATGGCTACAAAAGCATAGATTGTCCCAGTCACGCTTGCATCTATAACTTTATTTTGTGTTTTCGTTTTGTTGACCATCTTGGTTAGATTCCCAGTTGCTATAAACTACCAGTTTAACTTCACCCAGTTATGATACTAGTTATAACAAAGTCACAAAATAGTCTCTGAAAAGTTCTCATTAGTAGACTGTTCTGTTCTAATCTATGCATTTTTTATGAATCTTTACAGTTTGCTTTCACAATGGGAGAATATTCTTTTCTTGACACCCTTGTGGTTTGAAACAGGAAGAAATAGCTTCTGGGAGAAGAGAAGCTTTGCAGACTGTCCTCTGGGTCTACTCAGTGGCATTTTCATCTATCCTCTTTAAAATTCGTCAATGACTTCCAGGCTCATAACAAAGGGTTCTGTAACCAGCTGTGACAGTACATATCTGTCCTGGGCAGTCTAACTGCCTTCAATACTTTTTCCATTCTCTAGGTCCTTATCACTCCGTCTCTACTTCCCACTGCAGCATGTAAA
>NW_007731163.1:55482-155914 GCF_000696425.1 Galeopterus variegatus
GTCCCACAAGACAGGACCAGATTTTCCTGATGGATCTAGAAATTCTCCTTAGATCTTCAAAACTTCCAGTGTCTGTATTAGGATAATATAATATTTCTTTTTCAGGAAGTTGTGGTTAAAATGTAACCATTTGAACTATTAGTATGAACTGGGCTGTTTTAAAAATCTTGGTTTAAGAGTGAGTTTAATAATCTTGGTTTAATAGTGAGTTCCTAATGAAGTTAAAGTGAAGGCAGTGCTAATGATGAAATATTATTCAAGTGTGTATTTAGGAACCATGTTTCAATGGGATCCTTTCCTCTAAAGTTTTGAAAATGCTTGTCCTTAATTCTGTACAAAGCTAGTAGTATTACATTTGTAGCCATAACAGTTGCAGAATCCAAAAGGACTATTTTGTCCCATTTATTATAGTAGAAAAGAAATCCTTGCTGAATACAAAACATTGCTGTTTTGATTATGTGAACTGATTGTGTGTAATTTTGCCGCTTCTTTTTATGTCATCATGTCCATTGAATCCCTTTTAAAGGAAAATCATTTTCTAGACTAAAATGTTATCATAAGAGCAGTTCTACTTTTGCTGACATGATTTTGATTAGGAAATTTAGATCTTCACGCTATATGAATACATTAGAAGAGGATTACTCTGATCGAGACTCCACAAGAGAGCTCAAATATACCACAAATAAATAATCAAGCATCTTGTATAAATTTAAAAATAAATCATGTATCATAAAAGTAAAAATGGCCAGTTTAGGCTCAGAAAGAACACAGATAGCATTGCTAATTTGTAGCGGAGTGAATCCAGTAACATGGGTTTTTAATTAGATGGCAGAAACAGTAAGGTGACAGGACTGAGAACAGGTAAATCATCCAGGAATAGCAATGTACCAAGCACAGAGCCAGCTGGTGCGGTGCTGCCTCGGTGTCAGGGATCTGTGCAGCATCCTGAAATGGGGACTGTTCAGACAGTCTGTTGCACAGCTGTTCTCACTAAGAAACAAACAGCCAGGTCTGTTAGTGGTATCACTCTGCAGGTACTATAATGACAGTAAAGTTTCTAGGAAGGACTAGGTATCTCAGGGATATGAGAAAAAAAAAAAGTGAGCTTTATTAGAAATACCAAAAAGGTGTGTTAAAAAAATCTCCTTTCTCCTTCTTATTTTAATCTAGTGCATTATGTTATTAATTGATTTGCTTAGTCAGAACTGTATTTATACCATCAGATTTGGAGTTCTTACGAATTTAGGCCAGGGAGGATCAGCAAAAATGTTATTGGTGTTAAAGTTGAATTTAATCACTAGTAAGTCCTGGGACTTTGTCGTTTAATTGAGAGCATACCAATATGGGTAAATACATTGTTAAAAAATTGTATAGGAAGAAAGGCTTTTACAATATTTAACTTTTTTTTTCTTTATTTATGCTTCTATTTATGGTTTTTTGTTTGGTTGGTTGTTTGTTTGTTTTTTTTTTTTTTTGTCTTTTTTTGTGACCAGTAAGGGGATCACAACCCTTGGCTTGGTGTTGCCCACACCGCGCTCAGCCAGTGAGCGCACTGGCCATCCCTGTATAGGATCCAAACCCGCGGCCGGAGCGCACCTGCACTCCCAGGCACCGCACTCTCCCAAGTGCACCACAGGGCCAGCCCTCTATTTATGGTTTTAAAGGACATTTTATTTGTTGAGACCCACCCCAATAATAATAGAAAAAAATCACTAAATTCATTAAAGTGAAGAGAGTATATACAGAGGATTAAGATAGAAAGTCAGTACATGTGAATAGCAAAAGAAAGTGTGTTTTGATCAAAAGAGAAGAAAATGACTTTAAGAACTGGCACTTGGAGCAAGTTGTCAAGAGGATATTACCCCAGAAAGAAATGAAGGCTCCCTGCGAAGCAACTGGCATGTTCTGGGAGGATGGGCGGCGAGTGGTTGAGTACTGATTCCACATGCTCTGGAACTACTGGGGGGCCTGGATGGTCCAACAGAGGGGGACACAAACCCCAGACACTTGCTATGTCTCTTCCTATTAATGGTCTTGGTTTTGGTCTGTTTGGTTTTATTTTTTTGTTGCTGTGTGTTTGTGGGGAAGAGGGAACTGTTTGTTTGCCTTTGGTTTGTTTGTCATTGTTTCTTGTATATAAAAACAGATGCACTTCAATTTGGTAAATTATTGACATTTCACTTTCTGTTATTTGTTTTAGAGAAACTATCTTGATGAAACGGAGAAGAAATTCACCACCTTTACGACATCTGAAAAATAACTAATCTTTTATTGAGTTATTTTCTATCAATGACTGATAACTCTTAGTAATCTTTATATAATAGCCAGCCAGCCTCCACTGTGAAATAAAAGTCCATTTCCTTACTTTGTTGAATTGGGAGAGGCTTAATAGAGGATGTGTCCTTAATAATACTTGCTCAAAGAAAGTGGAGGGCAGCAATCCGTGCAAGAGACTTTAATCAAAGGCAACACAAACGTGTAAAGGAGTTTGAGTCTACCTTCATTGTCCCACCAGTTTGACTTCTTAACCTTTTCATCTCTACTTATTATTGGTTTTCCATATTGCATGTATCCCAGATACTATTCCCATTCATAAAAAAAAAAAAAATGAAAAGCATAGGCTGGATACTGAAAAGAAGAAAATGGGAAAATGATTTTGCTTACTCCCAAGGAACTAAAAAATTTAAGTGGGCAAACAATTATGTAGGTGAATAAATTATAACATAATAAGCATTTCAATGGGAGACTGAATACAGTCAATGCAGTAATGAATATAAGCATTATGGGAAAATGAATGGTAAGCAATAGAAAAAGAAAATAAATACTCTGTGAGTACCAAGGAAGGAAAAAGTCAAATAAATGCGTGGCAGAAATAATATTTGCTGTTGACCTCAAGTGACGGGTTAGAATTTGCCACAAATGTAGAGAAGGGATGAAAGTGGAGAGGAGACTTTAGTCAGGGGGAATCATAAAGAAACAACAGAGATAACCTATGCAGAGGAAGACTGCGAGAGTGGACCAGAGCAGTGACAGCAAGGATATGAGAACCTTTTCAGAGCAACAATGCACAGGGTGCCCAGGCCTCCTCCCCAGTGACCCTTAGGTTTCCCTCTTATTCCTGCCCACCTCCCAGTGACCAGGACTTTGCTCTGCCTGTCTCTCCTACTGAAACATACAGGCTGGTGTCACTTTTCCCATCCCTCTCTAGGCTCAGACCCTTTGTACCTGTCAAAATGGCAGTTAACAAGTCTGTCACTTTAATGTATGTTAATGCTTTAATTATACTGAGGGTGCGCACTTCAGCCTCAATTCTCTAAGTAGCAATGATCATGGGAGAGGTGATTTTAATGTAGAATAATTCTGAACTCTGATATAAAACAGAGTTGGAAATTTAAAATATAGATGGAATTTAAAAGAATCCTCAAGGTATACCATGTAAACTAACCATCATTTATATAAATTTATCTGTAGAGTCTTAGCCTGCACAAATATAATTTCAAAAATTAATTTTTGGATAACAGGAGGTCCTAGAATCAGACATTAATTTTGTTATTTTAGCCTTTTTAATTTTTTGGTGGGGGGAGGATGTTGTAGAATTTATTGCATGTTTTTACTCACATGTATATTTATTTTTTAATTTATTTATTCATTTTTATTTTTTATATTATTTTAACTTATCAATATACAATTGTAGTTGATTTTCATGTCCCTTTACCAATTCCTCCTTATCCTCCCTCCTACTCCCCTCCCCCCCCCGCTCCTCATCAACATCATATCTGTTCACTTGTCTTAACAGGTTCAATGCATCATTGCGATTGTCGTGTCTTCTTTTTTTCCCCTCTTGTTTGTTTGTACATTTATTTATTTACCTTTATTAGCTCCCACAAATAAGTGAGAACATATGGTGTTTCTCTTTCTGTGCCTGGCTTATTTTGCTTAATATAATTTTCTCTAAGTCCATCCATGTTGCCGTGAATGGTAGTCTTTCTTATTTTTTTTTTATAGCAGAGTAGTATTCCGTTGTGTAGATATACCATATTTTGAAATGCTTTATATGAAATATACATGTTTATAATATTTTTACCTAAGTTATAAAAGATAAATAGCAAAATTATTATCTGTATCCATTACCCAGGTTCCAAATTTTAAAAACAGACCATTATTTCTTCACTATTATTTTCCCATCTTTTCGCCTGCTTGGCAAACTAAACTGCTTGCACTCTATGACTAAGAAAACTTTGTGTCTGGGAACACCCAGCATGGGCCTACCAATGGCTTATTTGGACTTAGAAACTTACTGGAAAAGAATTCATCCTACAGAACAGGTCGGTGAGAAGTCCAGGAGAGAGCCAAGAGTTTTAGGCCACTGTGTGAGAGACATGTGCCAGACTCTCCATCACTGTCCCATGCCCAAGCTTTCGGACAAAAATCTGCAATATCTGTTTGATGAAGATACCTATGGGACACTAAGAGCACAAGCCAGCATTGACAGAATCCTCACTATTGGTACTTGAGCATCCACAAAAAGTGTTAAGAACTGGTAAATATGGCAGTAGAGGAGAAGGCTTTGTGGATGTTCTGCAAAGTCAGGTTCACAGCCATGTGAGGTTAAACAGTGGCTTTCTAGCAACTCCAGGTGAATTCCACAGCCTCCTCAGAGGCCACTTCTGATGCTGACACCAGAAGAAGAAAAAAGAAAAAAGTGAATTCCATATACCCTAGAGAAGCGCTCGCCTTTCTTAACACACGGACTAGGACTCTGAGGACTGACTGTAATATGTCTGCATAATGAGTCTTCCTCTCCTGAGAATTCAAGAGGAATCCCTGCTCTAATTATTTTTTAATTAAAAATATTTAATTGTTAATATATTCCCCCCCCCCATATACATCCCATGACACAGACATTATGCCAAGATTTGCAGCAAACTGGCTGTAATTCTGTTTTGAGCAACTGGGAATTTCAAGCTGCTTCACTCCTTTTCCATGGGTAGAAGCTTAGGTTTAAATGTGTCAACCTAAATTTAAAATTCTACTCTACATTTACATTTACTTATAAAGACAACCAGAACCCGTTACCTCTGAAGCACTTAGTAAAAAAGAAAAAAAAGAAAAGAGCTTAGATGTTTGTAATTGTATAGGTTTTCAGCATCACGCAAAGAGATTAGAGATAGTTCCCACTACGGACTATCAACCTTAAGAATAAATATTTTTGGACCAGGAAGAGATCGTCTTTTACCCACTCAAATCTTTCCTCTAACTGTCCTGGGGCCTGTTTGTTCTCATGGCTAGAGAGTGAAAAGTGTGAAGTGATGAGAAGGACATTCAAATTCCATTAACGACATTTTTTGCTGTCTGGAGATGTCTTGAAACTCTGTCTCAGATACCAATACTGTTCAACCTAGAACCTCATTTGCACGTGAAACTAGATAACCAAGAATTGGCAGGCATTTTAGGAAAACCACCAGCAAGAGAGAAACTAAAGTTAACACAGAAAAGAATTAAACCCCACTCGAAATAAAGCAGTGCTAATAAAGGGAACAACTGATAACTCTAAAATACAGTAATTAAAATGGTGTTTCTGAGAAAGGGATTGAACAGGATATCACATCTATGTTTTAAAATCAAGATGGGCTCACTTTCACAAAATTTTAAACTTAATTCTGGGAATGACAGACATAAGATTACAAAATATAAAAATATTCTTTAAAAGAAAAAAATAGGACAAAGCCTGAAAGAAATAGACTACTACTATGCTATATAAGTTCTTAAAGAGCACCAAAAATAAAAATGGAAAACTTCCAAACCCATTTTGTAAGATTTTGTGATCCTCCTATTAAAGCTAAGTAAGAATGACACAGAAAAAGACAACCTCTAGACTTATATACTATTTATAAATGTTTATAAACAAAATACTAGTAAAATACTAAAAGCCACATACAAAAAAACATTGTGAAAAAGTAGGTTTTAACCCCAAAAGTTCAAGGATGTGTCAACCTTAGAAAAACTATTAATGTGATTTTTACATGTTGAAGCCAAAGCCAAATAATCATCACAAAATACATATAGAAAATTATTTCATAAAATTCAGCACTCAATTCTGTTTTTTTCAAAAATAGCAAGTTAGAAATAAAAGGAATTTCCTGCTTGATGATGTATTATTTATAAAATAGCCGTAGGAAAGTTATATATAATGGAAAAATTAGAGACGATTTCATTTCAGTTAGGATTTAGTCTAGAATGTTCATTATCACTGCTACTGTGTGATAGTTTTCCAGCCTGGCAAGACTAGAAGAAAAAACAAAATGTATAAAGTATTGGAAAGTTAGGGGAAAAAACTTACATCAAGTACAAAGTGATAGGAACAGCGGACTTCAGATGTGTAAAGGTATGTATTGATGGTAGAAAATTTTAAAAACTGTAGCAAACCAATTAAGACTCAGTCTGCTTTTATCACCATGTGCCAGCAATTATAAAATAATGATAATGATAAAACATTTTCTCTGAAAAAATAAATTTGTTTGTCTAGGTTCTAAAACTGTTGCATCAGTTACTGTTGCTTGTTAATGTATATATAAGTTTCAAATTAGCAAACGTTATTATCTATGTTTTATTTTTTTTTTTCCTTTTTGTCTTTTTTCGTGACTGGCAGCGGATCGCAACCCTCAGTGTCATGCCCGTACCGGACCAGGACCGGCAACGGGATCGCAACCCTCGGCGTTGCTCCCGCCCCTCGCTCAGCCAGTGAGCAGCCGGTCTGCATGTGGGATCCGAACCCTCGGCGGGAGCACCGCCGCGCTTCCCAAGCGGCGCACTGTAGCAGTGCGCCACCGGGCCGGCCCATTATCTATGTTTTAATAGCTAGTAATTTATTTGGAAGCCAATATGTAGAATTCTCAGTTTTACAGTCAGCCCGTGACACGAGTCAACTGATTTACCTGGATTTATTTTGAAAATTCATAACAGTTTGGATTTATTCAAGGTTGCTTCAGGCACTGTTTGTGTCTAGAACCAATATG
Source organism: Galeopterus variegatus (assembly GCF_000696425.1). Lineage (NCBI taxonomy): Eukaryota > Metazoa > Chordata > Mammalia > Dermoptera > Cynocephalidae > Galeopterus > Galeopterus variegatus. Next base: position 62,499 of record NW_007731163.1, read on the forward strand.
GCATTTAAACAGTAAATTTAAAACAAACCAAAAAAACATGACATCATAGAGATCATAAAGATGAAGAAACCAAACTGAAATTACTTCAATTTTATGAATGCCCAAGAGAGAGACAAAAGATACTAGGCTTGAATGCCTCAATCATTTTCCCCAACTCTAGACTCTTGTTCTAAGCAATGGATCAAATAATGACAATGTTTGCTATTATTCAGCGAATTTCACTGAATGTTTGCAGAAGAAGAAAAGTTTTAGATGTTTCAACCAAATGTAATAGAAATTTATGATGACTTTCTGATGAAGATATTTTAGTGGAACTTTTTAATACACAGAGATACTTAGAAGCTGATAGAATTGATCCTTAAAAACATAGACATGGACAATATTACAATTTCTGGAATGTATCAAGAAATGGGATTTTTGTGAATCATTACAATTTTATCTTTATGTTTAAGACTTTTTCTATTTGTAAACCTATTGCTTCATGTGGGGAAAAAATTTTTGAAAATTAAAACTAAGAAAAATGTTCCATCTAGTATGAGTGAACATGGATGAATTCATATAGCTATACTGTCTATTAAGCATAAATATATGCAGATTAATTTTTTCAAAGTCATTGAAAAAAATTAGAGGTTAAATTTTGAAAAAAATTATAAAGTTACTAATTATTACTGAGACAGACCATATATGTTTAAATTCCCCACTTATCAAAAATACATTATTATAATTAAAAAATACTAATTCATAATTTTTTTCTTTAATATACTGCAATACTTGTATTACTTTAATATTATTTTTTAACTGACATGTTCATAAATAAAAAAATACAGTTAAAGAGAATTTATGATCCACCTGCATTTTTCTGGCCATTATTATTACTTCTTTCATGATTATTACAGAAAATAATTTTGTTGTGTAGAGGATGTGGTGCTCAAAAATGATCCACTCTAGATGGGTCACACCATACACATGGTGTGCCACTGTGTCTACCTAGAAAGTATAAGACTGTCAATAGAAAAATTTCTTGCAAATTATGTGAGAGCATGGTGATGTGAGACCACACTAGCTTTCCCTTCTCCAGCAACAACAAAACTCTAAAATTCCAAATAAAAAATTAATACTAAACAGGTGCTAAGCTATAAAACTTTAAATAAATAATATAATATAAAAGTGTATAGAATGGGCAGCTTCAATATTCTAAAAATCTAAGCATCTCCATGTATTGGTCAGGATTCTCCAGAGAAACAGAACCAGTATGATATACAGATATAAATTTAGATATAGATATATAAGAGATGATTTGTTAGTTAGTGGAATTGGCCCATGTGATTAAGGAGGCTGAGAAATCCCACAACATGCCATCTGCAAGCTGGAGATCCAGGGAAGCCAGTGGCATAGCTCAGTCCAAGTCCAAAGGCTTGCAAACTAGGAGAGCCAATGGTGTAACTCTTAGTCTGAGATGAAAGGCCTGAAGAAATGGAGACCACTGATAGGTGCAAGGTTCAGAGTCCAAAAGCCGGAAAACCAGGAGTTCCAATATCCAAGGGCAGGAGAGAAGGATGTCTCAACTCCAGATGATGGACAGTGATTTTGCCTTTCCTCTGCCTCTCTGTTCTATCCAGACCCTGAACCAACTGGATGGTGCCCACCCACATTGGATGAGAGGAGGATCTTCCTTATTCAGTCCACTGATTCAAATGATAATTTCTTCTGGAAACAATAGAAAAAAACAAAACTAAAATTCATATGAAACAAAAAAAGACCCCAAATAGCCAAAGCAATCCTGAGCAAAAATTAAATAAAACTGAAGGCAATACACTGACTTTTTCAAACTATGTTACAAAGCTATAGTAAACAAAACAGCATGGCACTAGCATAAAAACAGACACTGGGACAAATGGAACAGAATAGAGAACCCAGATATCAACCCAAGTACTTACAGCCAACCGATCTTTGACAAAGGCACCAAGAACATACACTGGGGAAAGGACAGCCTCTTCAGTAAATGATGCTGTGGAAACTGGATATCCATGTGTAGAAGAATGAAACTAGACCCATGCCTCTCACCACATATCATCAAAATCAACTCAAAATGGATTAAAGACTTAAATACAAGACCTGAAACTGTAAAACTCCCAGAAGAAAACATAGGGGAAACACTTCAGGATGTAGGACTGGGCAAAGACTTTATGAAAAAGAGCCCAAAAGCACAAGCAATAGTAATAATAATAATAAACAAATAGGATTATATCAAACTAAATACCTTCTGCACATCAAAGGAAACAATCAACCGAGTGAAAAGACAACCTACAGAATGGGAGAAAATATTTGCAAACTATACATCCAGATTAATATCCAGAATATCTAAGGAACTCAAACAACTTCACAATAAAAATAAAAAATAATCCAATTTAAGAAAATGGGCAAAGCAGCTTAACAGACATTTTTCAAAGGAAGACATTCGAATGCCAACAAGTACCTGAAAAAATGCTGAGCATCACTAATCATCAAAGAAATGGAAATCAAAACCACATTGAGAAATCATGTCACTCCGATTAGACTGGCTATTATCAAAAAGACTGAGAACAACAAATGCTGGTGAGGAAGTGGAGAAAGGGGAACTCTTCCACACTGTTGGTGGGACTGTAAGTTAGTACAGCCATATGGAAAACAGTATGGAAATTTCTCAAACAACTACAGATAGAACTACCTTACGGTCCAGCAATCCCACTTCTGGGTATATACCCAAGGAATAGAAATCATCACATCAAATGTATACCTGCACTGTCATGTTTATCGCAGTTCTATTTACAATAGCCAAGATATGGAACCAACCTAAATGTCCATCAACAGATGCCTGGATAAGGAAAACATGGTGCGTATATATGTATACATATAACTCACAGATTAAGGACTTTTATAAAACAACATTATTCATTGATATTTTTATTGATCCTAACTAAGAATTTCTAATTATTAATGACACTGTTGTCTGGCAACACATATATGTGTATGATAGCCTCATTAAATTTTTAGCCCAAAGAAAATAAACCATTGTTAAAGAAATTAATTCTGTGAGTTGTTAACCTCTGGTTAAGTAAATTAAATTCTTGAAATTCTGTATTCTTAGTTGGGGGCAGTCATCATTACCTTCTAACCATATTTATCAACATCTAATTATAGGGTGTAAAACAAATTCCTATATTCACTGAAGGTTATTTAAAGTGAACACTTTAATATCGCATGAAAATTGTATAGAGAAAAATTATTAATTCACAGATGTGTTGTAAAAGATTAATAAGAAAATTTTTATAATATATGCAGGAGATTTTATACACGTGCATTCTGCCCTGGAACCTCTCATTTTACCCAAACATCTGAGTTCCCTTCTCAGCATCTAAGAACTGCTGCCTCCGTCGCCTTTCTCAGAACTCACCTCTTGATGGATACGAAATCATTTATACATCTTATATTTCCATTCTCCCATGGCAGCCACTGTAGCCCAGGGCCAAATGTGGCAAACAAATAAAGACTAGCTTCTCTTTAAGTGTGCAGAAAACTCAGGATATAAAATGTTTTAAAATAAAATAAAATAAATTTAAATAAGGTAGGTTTCAGGAAAAATTGGTTTCAACTTTAAAGCTCCTTTTCTCTCTTTACCTTTAATATTCTGAGTTACTACTAGAGGCTTCCTTTCCTCTCCAAATCAGACTTAATTTCTCTTACTCTTGACACAACTGGGCCCCGCCTTCTTAAGCCCCCATCAACTTCAAATCACATAACGATGACAATCTTTGTGGGTATGATTTTAAGAAAATCCTCTCTGGTTTCATGCCTCCATTCCCAAACTCATACTCAGAGATGCTTTCTGAATTTCTTTTATTTATTTTTATTCATCATTACACAATATAACTGATTTTGGTGGCCCTTTCCCCCTCCCTCTCCCACTTTACACCCTAGGCAACCTCGGTTCTTTTCTCTTCTCTTATAAAGTCCAAAGGATTATTGTGATTTTTGTATCTTTTTGTTGTTTATTGATTTATTTATTTATTTTTATTAGTTCCCACGTATAGGTGTGAACATGTTCTGTCTTCCATTTTCAAATGCCACAAAATTCTACTCTACTCGCAAAACCTCTTTCCCTATTTCTAAACTCATATTTAGCAATGACTACATGTTTCCTAATTTTTTCTTCCTCTGACCCCAGCTATGGTGGAGGGTTCACCTCCCTCCATTCTTACCTGTTGGTGTATAAGGTACAATTAATACTTTATAATGAAATACAGGGAGTCATGCTTTTCCCCATATGCCCTACCATTCACTCTCCCCAAACCAGTAACAAAGCAGGCAGCTTGGCTGATATAATATTTAGACTAGCAGTGAAGAAAAAAATCTTCCTCCCTTCTGTATTCTGAATAAATAAATTAGTCTGACGAAATGAAGAAATGTGGTGTAACATGATTTACTTGGGCCAGAGCTGACACTGGGAAGACAAAGCCTCCTTATCCACTTACAGAAACTTAAGCAGAGGTCAACAGCCGCATCCTCTGATTTGTGTGCCATGAGTGAATTTTGTGGGGGAGAACTTGAAGCCAGTCTTCAATAGGATTTCAAACATATACTAATATGTCTTATAAATTAGAATAGGATGAAAACAGAAACCAGCCTACGGACAGAAACAAAGAGTTCCCTAAGAGAAAAAACATCATGAGTGAGTCTCAAAACTAGCTTTGCAAATTCAGCCCCCCATGCAAGGGATAGAGTTTGAGGTACAGTGCATTGGTGCACTAAAATTAAAAGCTCAGTGTCACTCACGACCTACTGTCCTTGAGATGGGACCAACACCATCAAAATTATGGACACTAAAAGGGAAGATGGTTCCCTGCTGGATGGAAAGAGAGTTTGCTACCAAAGATTGGGAAGTGAAAACATCTGGAAACTGCCCCAGGTGGACACTTTGCAACATTGTATATCACGACAGGTTCATCATTCCTACCCCAAAGTAAGAGAGACCTGGATGCAAGTTAGCAAAAAGGCACAGCAGAAGCACAGAAAAGCAGCAGCAGAAACGAGGAATGCAATTCAGTCTCCTCCCCTGTGGAAGTGTCTACAGAGATCCCGCACTAAGGAGAGTGAGGAAGTGAAGTCTATTGACCCACTGTGCCTAGGAACAAATTATTAAAGTGCTCTCACCTAGGACCCATTAGCTGTGAGATCTAGAATAATGTCAGATAGTAACATCTAAGTGCAAAACTGGGGCCCACATAGAAAAAAAACATAAAATGTTTTCCTCACAAAATAGAAACGTAACAATTTTTACAAGAAAACATAGAATATTTTCTCCACAAAATACTTTTTTGTAAGGAAATAAACTACTTTTCAACAAACATGAAAATTCAGAGTAGCCAAATGAGGTCTTTTCTTGGCAGGATGACTTTGCGGCGGAAAATGAACAGGGGTTGAGGGTGGGAGTCAAGTAAACCCAACAAGCAGAGATCCTTTCTATTAAAAAGTAACATTAAAATTGCAAAGTATGGGCCGGCCCGGTGGTGCACTGGAGAGTGCGCCGCTTGGGAGCACAGCGGCGCTCCCGCCGAGGGTTCGGATCCCATGTGGAGACTGGTTCCCGCTCACTGGCTGAGCGTGGTGTGGGCGCAACACCGAGGGTTATGATCCCATTACCGGTCAGTAAAAAAGACAAAAAGGAAAAAAAATTGCAAATTATGAAAGAGCTAAATCTACCCACACTTCACTATGCATTAATATATCCAAACTAATAAACTGATGGGGAGAGAAGGGTCTGAAGTGTTAACTATGGAGAAAGGAGTACTTCATTGAAGGAACAGGCAGCGAACTTTGAGCTTCAGGGAAAGGTTGTGAGTTCCCAATTGACAGAGCAAGAGGCAGTGGGCTGTTCCCAGAAAGGTGAAAAAATCTGGGGAGGGCTTCTAAAATAAACATAAAGTGCCCATAAACAACTGTGCCTGGTTTTCTAGAGCAAACCACTGATGTGAGGTTACTTGAGGCCAGGAAGGGAAGGGGTGGGAGGAGGAGAAGAGGTGGATCAAATTCTGGTGTTCCAGGCTGACTAGAGCTAATAATATTATATCGCGTATCTCTAAATAGCTGGAAAAGAGGATCTTGACTGTAAATACCACAAAGAAAAGGTAAATGTTTAGGTGATGGATATGCTATCTATCTTAAGTGAATCACTGTACAATATATACACACTGTACAATATATACACTCAAATACGTACAATTAAAAATAATACAAAATTTTTAAGTTCATGGGAAGATTTGTACTTCTTTTAATTCTATATTTCCACAAACTTTTTGAAATACCCTCATATGTTCTGAGGCTTAATTTTTTTTATTATTTTTTAAATTTATTTATTTGAATTGTGGTAAAATATATATAACATAAGGATTTCCATTTTAAGCATTTTTAAATATACAATTGCATGGAATTAATTACCTTCACAATGTTGTGTGATCATTAACTTTATCTGTTCCCAAAACTTCTTCATCATCATCCTAAACACCATCGTATGTTGTGAAAGATCACCTTGATGTGGCAATTAACATTCTCCTAAAGGTTGCTAATGATAAGGATTAGATCAAGAGTCACATTATACATGAAAAGTGTGTACAAATAAATGAATAAGCAACGTTAGCTCATGTATTTGATGTCCCACTATTTTTCATGGGGGACCTTTTCCCAACAAAGACCAGTAGCATTTTATCTTTTCCTTTTAGGTATCTTTTAAATAAACTTCATGTGGGTTGAAATAAACTGTACATAACTAATAGTGAAGGAATTAATTCCCTTTGAATAAACTTTGTCCTTTTAAAAGGAAAACAAAAGATACAGAGATAGAGATAAAGAAATCCCTAACTCAAGAAATTAAACCTTTTTTTTTCTTTTTTTTTTGGTTCATTAGTGTTCCTCTTTTGTCAGCTTTCAGTATCTTTACACCTTCTGTAATGCTCAGTTCTATTCATGTACACTCTATTGTTCTCCTTGTTTCAACTACTGGCAAAATCACAAAACAGAAGACAAAGGAAGTCATAATATTCTATCAGTTCAAATCGAAGGACCATGCGTTTAGGAAGGATTCAAGTCTGCTTTTGCAAGATGATACTGGAACACAAAAACATGATGAATATATCAAAAATATTTCTCACATACTGCCTGCCATAAAAAGATTGTTTGAATTAAACATCATTATTGCTCTGTTGTCAACATGTTAGTGTAGAGTGATAAGCCACACACATGCCTGAGCTCTACCATGATCCATAAATTACTGTTATATTTGCAATTGCTATGTTTTAATATTTAATATTTTCCAGAGCACACTAGCCCAGACCTTGGAAACTATTTTTGTTAGAGTTTGATTTTCTCATGTTGGAAGAGATAACTTCTGAGTGATCCTTTGAACCTCTCAAACATTTTAAAGTGTACTGCTTATAAATAACATTATCTAGGACAGGGGCTGTCACTGGTATGGTATTTTGTCATATAAATATAAGCAAGACTAAGGAGTCTTTGCTATTATTTCAAAGAGCTTATTGTGATGGGAAGTCGTGCTCTATTTAGCATTGCATCAGTTTTTTAAAAACTTACAGTTAGCCTGTCCGGCTTGTAGATCATAAAAATTTTAGAGATGTAAAGGAGGTCAAAATTATCTTTTTGAAATGCCTCATTTTTTCTATGAGGAATCAGTGGCCACAACATTTAAATGGCTTGCCCGGTGTCATACAAATGAAAAGCAGGCAAGGGCGACCTAGAATTCATCTTTCCGCTCCAGCGCCAAGTCGTCCTGTGTTTGGCTTCTCATTTTATGGCCAGCCATGCTTACTGGAAAATTTACTATAAAAAGAGCCTAAGAAGAGCAAAACTTTCAACTTATGCTCACTCTTTTGTTCCAGCAAAAAATATTAATTGGCTTGGAGAGTAACCTATGATTTTATTTACAGGTTCTCTCATCAGGCTCCTATGAGACTTAGTATAGTTTAAAACTTCACTAACTTCTAAGTGAATATGAATTAAAGGATTCAGACTGTAGGCTTTCTAAACGTGTCAGAATAAATGTGAAAATTAGAAGATTCAGGCATAAGGTGTATACCCGGTTATGCTGTTGACAGCTACATGGTCAGATCATCGTGTTCCAGCTTGCAGATCAAGTGTTTCAACGTGCCATAAGATAACAAGAAAATATGATTCTATGATCTGCCATCCATCTGGAAGCTTTATTTGATAGAAACAAAAGAAAAAAATTAAATTCTGAAAAAATAATTAATATTTTGTTCCAGAAAGCTTGCTGTACTAGCTAAGGTCTTCTTCACACAGGAATACCTGAAAAGCCATGATTGAGACTACAAAGATGTAATGGACTGAATTACATCCCCCCCAACTCACTGTAGCTTGAATTGTGTCCCCCAAGTTTTATGTATTAGAAACTTAGCCCCCACTGTGACTTAAGAGGGTGGGAAATCCTCCTAAGGTAATTGAAAGGTGGAACCTTGAAGAGGTGGTTGGATTGTAGGACCACCCCACAGTGAATAGATTAATAATGGTGGTTGGGGGTACGGTTCTGAGGGTTTTAAAAGAAGAGGACAGTCTGTCTTTCTCTCTCTCTGCTTTCTCTGCTTCCACCATCTTTCAATGTGAGACCCCTGGGTCAGTGTCACCACCACCAGATGGACTTTGGACTTCCTAGTCTCAGAAACTGTAAGCAATAAATTTCGTTTTCTTTACAAATTACCCAGTTCCACGTATTTTTGTTATAAGCAACAGAAATGGATTAATACAAAAGACAAAACAAAACAAAAACCATTAATTTGATTGTTATGGATAGTCAAATTTAAGAGTTTTGATTGAAACAAATTTAGGGGTACAGGGTAAATTATTTGGATAACCATTTAACCAAGCAATAGAAGTAGAAATTAATAGCAAAATGAGGGGGGAAAATGAAAATAAATACTTAAATAAAAGGACTGAGTATAGGATATATGGACTTCATAATTCCAGGGATGATAAGGAAGAAAGATGCATTATTATAAACTCTCTAGATATTAGATTCAAAGAGATGAAAATCCAGTTAATATTGAGCAACTACTTCGTTCATGATGCTTTTCTAGGCACTGAGCCAGTTTTTAGCAGATATTCAAACAGACAAAATCTCTATTCTCTGGCAGGCTTGCATTCTATCAAAGGAAGGCAGTATATAAAAATTTTAAAATGACTTATATAATGTTCATATTCTTTTGTTGTTGTTTTTCTCCAAGTGTCAGTTTTTCACTTCTAAACCAAAAGAGTTTGAGGCAAGTAAAGAGTGAAAAAAAAAATACATCTCTTATTTGATTTTTGTTTCTTGCCAGAAAATTATCCGGTAATTGTCCATAAAATTTTGATTCCATCTCCCTAAATATTAATACCCATTTAGGCACATTCAATGTTTTTCATATGAATGAATCAATTTTATAATTAATTAAACAAACATGGATTGATCTACTACTACTTGCCAAGCACTTCAATAGGTACTGGAAATATATGCTTCAAAAACTCTTGTGGATAAAGACAAATCATTAAAGAAAACCATCTATCTTTGCTTCCTGGAAGCATCAATACTTCTATCCTGAGAAAACTGATAATAATAATTTCTAAATAATTTTAACAACTATTTTTGATAACGCATATGTAATGTCCAATCCTTATAACAATTTTACATAATATGTATTTTTTCTCTTGTTTTACAGATAAAGAACCAGGCTGATTCAGGTTAACTATTTTCCCAGACTGCATAGGCAGTAAATAGCAAAGCCAGGAATATTTCTTTAGTTTGTCTTATTCCAAGACCTTCACTCCTATCAACCCCTGTCCCTCTCAGGAGTCCTTCTCTACCTCATCCTATTATGTCCAAGCATTTAAGCACCTCTTTATATTTGCTCAAAACTCCAAGTAAACTGTAGAGATTACTTTGTGTAAACAATACTTTTATGACACTGCCCCCACAAAACATGGAAATGGAGACCCTAAAATGACTTGCCCCTCTGTGAAATGATGTGCCCTATTGTGTAGGAGTGTGCTTTACTACTGAGAGACAAGATGCATGCAAATCATTTCCATGTTGTAGGCAGGCTTCTGAGCAATATGTAAATAAGTGAGAGAAAAAATATCCACATTAATAAACAGCCCCTTGGATATATGAAACCCATCTGCAACATTAGGTACAGAGTTTGTATACTGTGTAGTCAGACGGGATGTCCATATTGCATTCCTCAGTGTCTGCAAGGGAAAGCAGAATGATGGTTCAGGTAGGGCGGTGCCATATGGCTGAATCCATGAAAATATCACAGAGTTGTTTTTTTCTTTTTTTCAGCAACTGTGATAAGTCCATGTAAGCAAGGATCAAGTCTCTGCAAATAGAATTATGACACTCCAAGTTTCATCCTGTTTCTGAGGTCTCTTTCTCACACATCCTGCTGAGATTAACCTATAATATTTCTCTGCACGTGGATTGAGTTTTCCTAAAATAGGGGATGACAACCAAGGGGAAATTGAAAGTAGAAGAGACACAAGCAACAGAAATGGCCCAAAGTGAGAATCACAGATTGACAATACAACATGTGCCAGTGAGCCCATGGCTGACATTATCAAGTAAGATGACTCAGAGGGAAAAAAATCCACCAAAGGAACTGTTAACTCATGCCAAACAGGAAATGACTGATTAAAGACAGAACAGAAATGCAAAGCCAGGATCCAACAAAAGTCTGAGATCTTTAGCTGTGCCCCAGTGTGACAGGACGGTAACATGGAAAAACCCCTGTATTTGCCTGACACTACTGCCAATCTCTCGTGGAAGTGGGAAAAATAGCAAGAAAATAACAGGCTTGCTGCCATTGACCTTTCTCTTAACTACTCTACTTTATTTTTTATGTCCTTCCTAACTTGATATTTGGGGGTTAGTTTTGTTATAATAGCTAAAAAGAAAAATAATATTAAGGATGACAGGATACCAGTAGAATTAGTCAAATTTATCTGTGATTTTTTATTTAATTTTTAATTTATTATTAGCATATTCATTCTTACAAATCATGATATTTCTTTATGACCTTTACCTCAGCCCCTTCTCTCCCTCCCCCCATCTCTAGCATCCTTAGGTTTGTTCTTGCCTTCTGCAAGTTCAATGTATTATTGTGGTCTTTTCTTTCTTTCCTTCCTTCATTCCTTCCTTCCTCCCTCTAGCTGTGATGTTTTTCAGGGCTTCTGCTCACCTCACCCTCTTTTTCAATCCTCAGATCCCAGATGAACTAGACTGCTCCTTTTGCTGCCATTAGCATCTTCTTTGGGAAGGATGACTTTCAAAGCCTTTAATAATGTTTTTTGCCAGTTATGCCACACTGCCCAAGAAACTCAACCAGCTGTGCCTAGGTTCACATTTGAATTTCAACTATTTTGTCCCCTATGTGAATTCTACTTTTATTCAAAACATTAAGCATATTCACACGTACTACAAACACACAACTCTGGCTATAATCCTCAAAACATTTCAATGAATATTCTGTTTGGAATGCCAAGTCAGGTCACCCCTGCTGACTAGGTCACAGAAAAGGAACGAAGAGTTGTACAAAGTCCAGAGACCTCGGTCAGCGAGAGCAGACCATTGCATATGATAGTTCTCATCAGAACTTTCTCTTCAGAACAGTATTTCTATCCTAACCCCTGGGCTTTGCCCATCAACCAACATGCAACCCCCCAGCCTTTCACTCTCTCCTGTGCTCTCTGCACTTCCAGCTCGGAGTCAGCTGCCAAATGAACCACCTCTACCTCTTTGCCTTAACTGAAAGCTGGCTCTCCACTGGGAACAGTCCTTCTCATCCTCCTGTATATGTCTTGCAGCTCTGGAGTTGGGGAAGTAGGACAGAGAGGTTCATTAGCATTCCAATTCCCTGCTTTTCACTTTCAGACCGCAATCTTCTTCACTGATATCAAATCTGTTCTCCGTTCAGGCTTTTGCCCTCTAATACGTTTCACTCTGCCTCGCTGTTGTCACTCACAGCAGCTTCTTTTCATTCCATTTCACTCTCAGTTGAACTCCCAATAATTTCTCTTCATGTTTTTGAACACTACAGAACCTGGAAATGTGTCTTTCTCTTCACCCCACGTTCAACCTCCATTCTAAACATGTTTTCATTATCTTGCAAAACCCAAGCCTCACGGTGATTTGACTTTTTCAATTTATTGGTTTTCACTCCCTTACTCCAATCCCTCCCCCACAATGTTTTTTGTCACCCAAAAACTTTCTACCTTTAAACTATTAAAATCCATCATCTCCTTCTCTGCCCACAGCCTGCCATTCATCCAGCTCATGTATTGTTTTTCTCCCCCCATTTGTAGACATCTTCAAGCTCCCAGTCCACATCTCCTCCGTTTTCACTCAGCCTTCAACCCCTTGCTATCACTGAGCAATGATAGTGAAAATGTCAAGTATTTGCCAAACTTTCTACTAGAAATTTATGGTCTGGAATTTATCCTGCATTTCAACACTTCTTGACATTTCTTCTCCATAGTCAGCTATTTGTCCTCAGCTGCTCTTTCAAAGCTTAACTGCTCACAAGTTCCAACTCATCCTCTTCAGAATTATCTATTGACCTTACCTCTTTTCTCATGAAGATTAAGCAAAAAGTTCCATGAAAAAGAAATTGTTAAACTTCTTACTGTTCCCACAGTTGCTTGTGTCCCTGTTGGTATGGAAGAGGATCCCAAGTCCAATTGTCAAGTGTCAAGTGGGATGTGAAGATTTGCTGAGAGAGAGAAAATGAGTGGAAAATGAGAGAGTGCCCACAGGCTGTTCAGGGATCCTAGGGCCAGGATGACAGGACACTGAGATGGTTACTGTTCCAACCAGAAACCTGAGGACAACATGGCAGCACCTCAGAAAATCACCTGGGCAGAAGATCCAAGCAGGGCTTCATTAAAACCTCAGACTAATCATCATTGGAGAAACAGGGTATGCCATTAGTGCCAAGAGATAGTCTCAATAAGTCACATCTGGGGAAAATGCCAGTGCAGAACCAGCTCAGGGCCAGATCAGCAAGCAGTCTTTTTCCCTCCCTAACCCTGGTCGCAGTTGCATAAGCCCCCTGGAACTTAGAACTAACCCCAGAGAAGATATGGTAAGAGAGAACCAGGACAGAAAATTTACACCTCCACGTGGTGGAATAGTTAACCTGCATTAATAAGTTTAAGGTTACTGGACTGATTCAACCTAAAATTGACAAGATGACATTTTCTGTTATCAAGTGAAAATTAGGGGTTTACAATAGAGGTGATATTGAATTATGAGAAACTATAACACCCACAGCTTCAACCAGCATGACAAATTCCAAATCTGTATCATTATCACAGACCTCATCCTTTTTGGACCTCTTTCTTGTCAACCACAGTCCACAAATACACCTTGTCCAAAACTAAGCTCACCTCCCTATCCTCATGTACTGCTTTTCTTAGTGAATGTCACCTTCATACCCTCTATGCCAATCCATAAAACTCAATTCACCTTGCCAAACACCTCATCCTTTTTTTTTTTTTTTTTTTTTTTTTTTTGTAAGTTTCTGGGGTCAGGATTTCTTTTTTTTTTTCTGACTGGTAAGGGGATCGCAACCCTTGGCATGGTGTGGTCCACACCACACTCAGCCAGTGAGCGCACCAGCCATCCCTATATAGGATCCGAACCCATGGCCACGGTGCTGGTAGCGCCACACTCTCCTGGTCCTGGGGTCAGGATTTCAACATTTGAATTGGGTGGGGGGTGGGCGGACACAGATATTCAGACCATAGCACTTGTCTCATTTTCTACCTACTTGGTCATTAGGATGTGCATCAGTTATCTAATACTGCGCTACCAGCGCAGCACTCTCCTAAGTGAGCTGTGGGGCTGGCTCAACACCTCATCCTTTGATTCCCCAAATCCTCTAATTCTGCCTATTCAGTGTATCTCTAGTGTATCCCTGACTCTCATGCCTTAGTTCTGGGTTAATTCATCTTCCATCATACTACTGTAGATTAACTCTCTCAAATTTAAATCTTACTCTATCAATCCTCTGCTTAAAATCTTTCCATGGCTCCTCATTTTGCAGGTTAAAGAACTAAGTACTTGGCATTTCAAACTACATCTATCCTGTTCTAACTCCCATCTGCTTTTCCAGCACCATCTTCTACCCTTAAAATCCTACATTCAAAATATATTTAACTATTTGCAGTTTCCCACAGTTGTCTCATTCTCTTACATTTGAGGCAATCAATGAGCACTTGGTTCCCACATTAGCTCTTCTGAAAGACTTCCTCTGGAAGACCCCCTTTCCTTTAAGCTAATTAAATTCCATCCTTCGATTCCTACAGTAGCCTGTGCTCACCCTCATGGTAGTACTTATTTATGTCTAAATTTAGATCTTAAGGGAAAAAAATACCTTGCTTATATTGGGCCTGCCTAGCACACTGTCTGATGCAATGTTGGAACTCTTGTTATTTTATCCAACTCCTGGCCCCTTGTCCATGACCAGGCAATATATTGCTACGTTGGATACCAGTAGTACAAAGATGAACAAGGCTGGTCCTCCGCTTATGGCCTAATAGGAAAGATTTTCATATGTGTGATAACTCTAATATAATCCTACAGTGAGTGCTGAATTAGGAATACACCCTGGGTGTTGTGAGTTCCAAAGAGGAACATTTAGTCTAACCTGTGGGTTTAGGAAAGGCTTGCTATAGAAAATGATGTCTGAGCAGAATTTGAAAGGAAAGATAAAGGTTATCCAGACAAAGAAATGATTCTTCCATATGTTTCTATTTCAGCTTAACTTCAGCAGTATTACCAACCAATTGTGTCTTGTCCTTAAATGTCACCAAAAAAATAAATAAATAAAACAACCAGCAAACCAAAGAAAGGACAGTAAAATGATAGGCCTTTCTCACCAGAAGTCTAGGTGACTTTAGCACTTTGGTTTGCATTGTTTCTCAGTCTCAGTGAAGTAAAACACCACCTAATAGGCCTAAGAATATATTTGATACTCTTCTTAATGTAAACATTATCTGAAATGAATTTGATTTTCATTCACTTTAGAATTTACTGTGATTAAGTGGATTGAAGGTAAACTTTTTATAACCAATTTTCCACTGCCTTTTTAAAGGTATCACCAGAGTCCAAAATGTTTGCAAGGTTTTTTTTTAAACATTATTGCAATAGAGTAAATTTTTATTATTATATATGGAAGCTAATCATTTCAGAGTAAACAACAGATGTTTGCACCCATATTACTGTTTGGTACTGACATCGGTATTAAATGATAATATGAAAACATGTCACAGACGTGAATGATGAATTCAAATGTCAGGAATGGTGGAAAAATGTTTAAAATAGAAAATTTAAGGGTCTTGGAAGAGAACTAAAACTATGAGCACCTTCTTCAGGCAATGTGCAATGCTACTTTTCCTCAGAGTAATAATAACCTGGAAAATTCCAAGGCAAAGGCACATTTTTTTTCAAAAGTTGTTACTGAACTGTAGGGGATTCAGGTGCTCATTTGATTTCAAAGTAATGACACTTGACAAGGAATTCAGTTGTATCAAAAATAGTCTAATTATTAGATACTGTATTATGAATGCAGATAGATGAATTAATAGACATTTTTATGTTGTATGCCGTATTTTCTGGACATTATTTTGTATGTTTTTAGAAACCCAAGTTCCCATATTTAAGTATTAATTGATTTACCTCACATGCGGTTGCAAATGATATTGTTAATAAAAATTATCACCATCATTCAGCGTTTTCTGAGGAAGAATCTGATTATGATTAAAATGGGTTAATTTTCACCCAGTAAAGACTATTACTAATTATATTATGAATGTAATTAATAGTTAATGCATTTCACTAAGTAAAGTGTTTTATGTCTTTTTCCTCATCATTAGCTAAAAGTGATCAAGATTGATAAAATGAGACAGCAAAGCCTTTACCTCTAGAGCACAAGGTCTGTCTCCTCCAACTGGAATAGAGGTTCTGTGAAAGCAGGTGTCTCATCTGTCTTGTCAATTGCTGTGTCCTCAGTGCCCATGCTAAGGCTCAGTAGCTAAGAAGATGTACAATATACATTTGTTGAACCAATGAACATGTGAATTAATGAATGAATGACAGTAATAAAAGCATTCAGAGTGTTTAGATTTTGTTTAAAATAATATCACTTTGAATATAATTTTAAAACTTTCAAGGCATTGGAAGTTGCTATGGATTGAATTGTGTCCCTCAAATGTTCATGTATTAATCACCACTGTAACAGTGATAAGGGTTGGAAATCCTATCATGGTAATTGAAAGGTGGGGCCGTTAAGAGGTGATTAGGTTGTGAGGACCATGTCCTAGTGGATGGATTGATCCATTCATGGAGTAATAAATTGATGGTTTAATGGGTGGTGATAGGCATGGTTCCAATGGTTTTATAAGATGATCTACTAAGCAAGTTAGCTCTCACTTGCTCAAACCATTCACCATGTGATACCCTGTGTCACTACAGGGTCACCACCAATGAGGCCTTCACCTGATGTGTTCCCTGGACTTTGGACTTCCCAGACTCTGAAAATGTAATGAATCAATTTTATTTCTTTATAAGTAATAACCCAGTTTCAGGTATTCTGTCATAAGCAACAGAAACAAACTAATACAGAAATACATACAATTCATAAATGCTATATCTGTCTATAATAAAATTTGAAAATAATAACAGCCTTAATGAAGGGACCGAAAAAGTAAGTTGAGTTCACGTTCATTTTTTGTTCTCCACATAGAGATGAACAGCCATTGGTTACAGCCTCCCGCTGACCACAAAGGAAAGCCAGGGTGACAGCTGGCCCTGTCCTCTCCTCCACCACCATCAATGGGTTGTTGAGCCAGAGTTCTTTAAAGTAGCTGTATGAAGCCAGAATTGTTTATTTCCAAGATAATAGGGATGATGAAGTGACTTACATTTGAAGCACAGAGGAATTTATTGTTGCCGGAGGGACGATTATGACTCTTACCTAGAAAAATGAAGTCAAAGTCTAAGCCTTGGCTTCTCCTATATGGGCCAGTTAATTTCAGTATCTTCACAGATTTTGGACCCTACCCTTCAACTGAAAATTTGTATTCTTGGTCATTGCAGAAACCACATGAAAGAAAGTAACTGAATCTTCCCAATTCTGCATTTAACATTGTTTTAATAATGGAGTCTCTAGAAAAAGAGCACAGGGCTTGAATTTCAATTTGATCTCTTAAAAGCTGGGAAGCATAGATAGGTTGCATAACTTTGCTGCCCCTCTATACCACCTATTCATAGGTGATATAGAAATAGTTCCCACTTAGTAAGGTGGTTGTGAGAATACTCAGTGATCAATACACAGAGCTATTTGTGGTACAGCAAACAGCAGAGAATGGAATAGGATAATCACTGCTCAAACGCAATGGACCTTGGGTAGGGAGGAGCAGACCTCCGTCCCTCCACATTGCTCACATCGGCTGGTGTAGGGTCGAGATGCTAAATCACCGACCATTAAGGTAAGTGAGGACATCTTTCACACTTGTAGGAAATGAAGGGAAAAGGAACTAAAATGTATTATTTACCTATGGTATATCATGTACTCACCGTATCGTTATTAGTGTAATCTTCACCAAAAAATCTGACAGGTGAAGATTATTTTCCTAATTTCACACATAAGAGTATGAGGCTGAGTGAGAACAAGGAGCTTGCCAAGCTCGCACTGCTGGTAAGTAGCAAAAGCTGGGACTCAAATCCTGGTCTAAGTCCGCAGTCCATACGGTTTAGAGCAATGCCTCTCAGGTCCTAGGGGAGGGGGAGCAATTTCTGTAAAGATGCCCTCAGGAGAAAGACAGCTCAGCACTTTTTTTCTTCAGATCTGTCTGCCAATGGGGAGAGTTTGTCTAGGTCCACTCTCCTGCTAGCCACGAGTCCCCAGCCCTGCTAAGGAGGTCTGCAGGTATGGCACATTGCCTGTGGCTGGGTGGTAGGTTTATTTATGGAGTGGTTCACCTATTAGTCAGGTCCTATTTTCCATCATTGATAAAGGTGACAAGTAAAAAAGTTGCATTTGGCTGCTTCTAATACCTATCTTTTCATTGATCCTGAATTTAGGAGGGAAAGAAAGGGTGTTATTTGTTGGTCTCCTCTAAATCCCTAAGCACAGCTAACCGGGATGGGAAAGCTTTGTAAAGAAGGATGCAGTATGATTTGGAAGAAGAGGCAGCACTTGCTGGCATATTTGAAACACGTCAAATAAGTCCTGCTTTTACTATTGAATGACTCATTAGATAGGTTAATTAGTTGATTTTTTTTCCAAATAGCTTTTTGTGCTTTTTAAGAGGAATTTTCTAATGCTTGCTGTAAAAGTGACTTTGCTTTGTAGAATGCAGGAATGTTGTAGAAAAATGATAAAATTAAAGTTTGGATTCCTGGTAGTGCAGCTGACCTACTGCATAACCTCTGGCAAAAGCTATGTAAACAATGAAAACCAAAAGGTATTGTTGGTTAGGTATCATCCTTCCGACTCAATTTTATAATCTGCATGTGAGATTTCTAGGTAAGAGATGCTTGGAAAAGAAGCTAAATGAGTTCTGTATATCCAATTCCAAATGCATGAGTTTATTAGGACTATAAAGTTTACTTATGAATTGCATCTATTAAATTTCTTACCACTTTTCTTTTGATTAAAAAATACTCTTCTGTTGCATTTACTCTATTCATAATATATTCTGATACTCATGTGTTCTTTTTTTCATAAATATTTCATTCAAATTACAAGGTGACATCATTGTTTACATTCTGGTATTTAAACATCTTTCCTGGTGAATATTTTCTCTATTTATTGTTTAAACAAGGTAACAAGCAGATGAATTTAAATTCAAGCTGAAGATGACTTTCATATACATGTTTTTATTCTATTTAGTGCCATACACAACTCAGCCAAATATAACCCCGCAAAATTTCAAATTCAAAGCATAGATGGAAAAAAATATTTATTCTCCATGAAGTTTATTTGCACCTTTGACTATACAAAATCAAGTATAATATTCTTGACATTTTCTGCATAGAAAATTAGAGGTGAATTTGACATTTAAAATTATGCTTCTCTTCCCCTACTCCCACTCCCAGAAGCTACTTACATGATAGCTTCTGCGAAGCACACCAGGCTTGAGGGATAATCTTTAAAATGGCAATTTATTTCCTGATTTCATTTTCAGAACTAAGATGTAATTGTGAAAATAAATGCCTAAATTCTGCAAGTAGAAACTTACCCATTGACAAATAACATACATGTCTTCATTGTCAAAAATGTGTTTAAAAGAGAAAAGCTTAATGGTGTCTCATTTTAGAAAACCAGATGTTTGTTGTCAGTTTATCCTATTATTATTAATAGGAATTTAATTGATATTAATTCTTCAACAACCAGGTTAGCACTTTGTCTCTGTTTAATTTCTTCTGTATGGTTGCCTCATTTAAGTATTTTTCAAATTTCCTCCAGTCAAATTCTACATGACCTTCTCATCTGTAAAGATAAGCTATAGAGATAGCAACTGTGTTTAGCAAGCTTAAATGCTATCAAAGTCTCATCAGCTAGCAAAGGACAGGCCACACTTCATTTTTTAGATAGCTCACATTGTTTTCTATAATGCATTGACTAGAGCTTGGGATGTTTAAATGGTACTTCACACTGCAGACGTGGACTAAACTTCATGATTATACATATGCCTTGGATGTTTTAACAAAATGGCTGAAATTTTCAGCCATTATAGATGAGTTATTCAGCAAATCTGTAAAAGCAATTCCACTTGACAAGCCTATAGTACTACTTTACGTGATTGAATCTCTTTGATTCCACAATGGCAAGGTCCTTATTATTCTTGCAGGAATTTTACAAGTTCTAAGAATATACCCTAAATGCAGCTAGCCACATTGCCAAGGAGAGACAGGCAATTCAGTCAGAAGTATACCAATTTAATTTAGTGGGTCCAGTTAAAGAAATAATTTACTTTAGAAGAAAACGAAAACTATTTATTGTACTTTATATTCAAACATATCAATCTTTTATTAAATAGGGTGTCTTAAAGTTCTATCTCATAATATGGCTTTCTTCTCTTGCTTAAATTTATTTTCTAGTAAATGAATGGAAAACCACAAAGTTGGTGAGGTCATGAAACTTACTTATCTGAAACACTGAATTGTATACATCTCTTAAGGGAAAAGGGATGTTTTTTGCCCTGAGGGTATTAGTCATGGTTCATAGTTCGTGGGAAAAACTAAGGAAGTCTCAAAATTGTGTCCCTATTATTTCCATTTCTCTAAGACTTTGTTTGAATTCCAAAGTGAATTTTCTATTATCCCATTGTACATTGCATAGGAGGGTACCAACCAACAGCCTTTGGGGAGCAACACCTGCAGTTACATTCAAAGGCATGACTTTTCCAAGCAGTTTGTGAGCTGGCCGGCATTGTCCCCAAAAGGATAAAGGCCTAGGTTCTTTACCTGACTGGCAGAAGCATTCCAGCACCACGAAAGGACTCTAAACATTGTTTTGTAAGTAATGAGTCCTGCTGGTTTCATCCTGCAAGACATTGAAATCCCACAGGGAAAATGTGGTTAGAAATAAAACAGAGGGCTGGGGCCTTTAATGAGTTTCCTATCCACAGATGCCATCAAGCTTTTATACTATTCATTTTATTTCTACAGCTTCAACAAAGAATCCCAGAGTTGTGGGCCATACTCTTAACACTGAAGTGCATAGAACTTGGCAGAAATCTACACTTCAGAGATAATAACATATCATTCCATGAAATAAAGGAAAAGGCATAATCAAAAAAAGAAGTTAAATATGGAAACCTGTTTTGACAACAAATGAATACAGATGAAGCCAGACAGGAAAGGTGTTATGTATGCATGGTTTTTTGCATGTTTCACATAAATTACGATATTGCAAGAACCTATCAAGTTTTTTTTTCTTTTTTCATATCCTTTAAGTCAGATAGATTATTTATTTTGCACCCCATCTTATATCAAAGGAAAATTTAACAGACTAATATTTTAAAAGTACAGAACAACACTTGCAAAATCTACCAAAAATATACATGGCTCATTTTCCAATTGCATTTCCTTATTATAGTTGGGAATTTCTCAAAGCCATTTGGATGTACAGCAAAATACAGTTAGACTTTCTGAATTTAAAAAATACAAAATAGGAAAAAGGTATTTTTGCTTAGTAGATAGATCATGGAAATTACCAGTGAAAGCAAATATTCAGCAAACATACTTTGTTAATGAACATATTTACTGAGTTACAAAAAGTTTCCCTTAACTTTGCACTGGCTAAAACATTGTCTCATCAAATTTTCAACTAAATGACCAATAAGAGATTTGTTCTGAACGTATAATTATTAAATCAAAATAAAACTTAGAATTTTCCAATCTTGTAAAACCAGCCCTGTCTTTATTTTTCACTTACAAAAACATTTCATTCATATTCAAACTAGAAAATTTTATAGGAGATTTAGAAATGAGCCAGCCAAGAATTTTGGAGAAACTATACCATGAAAATCCATCTTTCCAGAGATGTTTTTACTTTAAAACTATTTAAGCTGCATCTTGATAAGTTGATATTGACCCTTGACTGAGTTTTTCAAATTGACTTCTGGTGAGCCAAAATTTCTGAATATCATGGATTCCACAATCTTACCTAGAAAATCATTGCTTAACTAAATTAATAATAAATGTAATAAGTGATTATTAGATTTAACGATTATTAATTATTGTTAATTAAAAATAATGCTGAAACAAGCTAGTAGAAATTATTGAAATATTTTTACCAGTTCAAACTTATAGATACCAATGCAAATGAAGACAGAGATAATAATTCAGGAGCCTTATAGAAACATTTTTAGAAAATAGATATGCAAAAGACCTAAGTTGATGAACATGCAGAAGTAGAAGCTTATAGTAATTCAAATGTATTAATGAAAAAGAAAAGAAAAACTTTTCAGAAACAATAAATGCAGAAGTCCATACCATCTATATTCTAAAACCAAACCATGTATTTCTAATTCTTTATTCAATAACACTATACTTTTATTTGCCTGATTTATGTAACAGAGAGGCCAATCTGATAGAAAAAAATAATTCACATTTGTATATATAAAACCCCAAAGTTATAGTTCCCTTCCACTATGCCCACCATCGCCTCACACACATTTTGTTTTCTTCATTCTATGGGCCAAAATAACAGCTTTCATTTTTTGAGTAGCTACTCTGTGCTAGTCATTTTAAGAAGTTGACCCAGGATTTGAACCAAGTCTTTTTCACTTCAAAGCGTATGATCCTCATACAAAATTTGCTACTTTGTATATATAACTTTTTCTTTGATCTTTGGTTTATCTTGTGTTTGTATCTCTATTAACTCATGAAGACAATCTTTTCCAGATGATTTTACCAGTAAACTTCATCAAAATGATCAAATGGATTAGTATATGCTGATTTAACCTGAAATGAATTATGTAATGCATGAATTAAGAAGACCAGTGTTTCTTAAATGAATGAATTTTCTGATTTGGCAGTTCGAATAATTTTAAACTAATTGAACTATATTCAGTACATAATATTGCTTGAACCAGCTATAATACCTAAAATCAGCATGGTGTATCAAACATGAAAACTGGAGAGAACTGTAAAATAGGAATGCGATGATCCTAACAACAGAAATCATTAAAAGAGAAAATACTAGCAAAGATAAAAATGGGTCAACTTGAATAAATTAAAAAGAAACAATTCCTAAGAGAAAAACAGATGATATAGGTACATTTAAAGTTAAGAAACAAGGAACTTGGTGCACCTATACACTGTTTGTCTTGTTTAAAAGTCGTCTTTTATTGAAATCTTGAACGAGGCATTCATTGCATCTCCATGCAAGACAACTATTTTAAAGTATATGACAATTTGATGTCATAAAGAATTTTCACTTATCTGCCTTATTGATTTTGACAACAAAACAGTGATTTGGGGCCTCATTTACTATTTGACTACTTCTTTGGATTTCCAGACAGTTTAATTTATTCTCTCAGAAAAAATAGCATTATTTTGCTATTATATTTGCCTTATTTTAGTCTATGTCCTAGTATTTATCTTAACATGAATTTTTAATAAAGATACCTTGACTTTTTAATTTCACATTATTTGGAATGTGTTGATTTAGTTAGTTAACCCATGCGAATTTTGCTGGGTTTTTTTTTTTTTTTTTTTTCAAAATAGAAATGACTTACATACTGGTTTTAGCAGCTAATGGTTTGAAATAATTTAAACTAATTCATAGGTTAAAAAATTGATATATGGGAAAAGTTACTTAAAGACCTCAGTATCATCATGCATGCAATATATTTGATGGAAATGTAACATCTTAGACTGTTTTTTGATGGGATTCAAGTACATAGCTCAAATTCTTAAGAAATATTAAAATGGAATCTCATGTTCTTGGATTTATATGTATGGAAAGAATTTGAGCTGATTTTAACACTTAGAGAATTTTAATTTGGAGAAAAACATTAAAGACTTGGGTCTCGCAGAGTAACTCAAAGAAAAAGAAATTGTGCTCCACATTTTAATGATTATAAGAATTCAGGTCATTTGTCAAACAGTAAACATTAAAGTTATGTACCATTTTTTCATCGTTTATTAACCTTAATTTTACCTTAAAGCAATAATTTTACTTTATCACA
This sequence comes from Galeopterus variegatus, assembly GCF_000696425.1. NCBI lineage: Eukaryota > Metazoa > Chordata > Mammalia > Dermoptera > Cynocephalidae > Galeopterus > Galeopterus variegatus. Next base: position 86,301 of record NW_007731163.1, read on the forward strand.
AAATGTGAGATGAACCGTTAGGTTATTTCTGAATCATTTTTTGTTTCCATGGGCATATTTTTAAATGAACAAAATACTGAGAAACTGAAAGGGATTATATAGAAAATTTGTAAATGAGTTTGTTTTAGCAACACCCTACTGTGTACCTAAAATTATATATATTTTTTAAAAAAACAGCAACATTCTAGGTTACAAATAGATTCTAAGAATCAAATGTTTCAAGTGAAAGTCTATTAAAGGTTTATAGTTACAACAATGGAAATAATGACATACACGTGTAAGTAAATATGCTTAATCTATTGCTGCTATCTATATTGTGAAAGTAAAATAAATAGCAAAAGATTTCAGGGGTAAATAACCAGTTTAATGCTTAAATTATTTAGTAAAGTGAACAAGCTTAAGTTCTAACTAGTATTTTGCATACATACCATAAGATACAGAATAGCACGTGCTTTCTATTTATGTTGGTTACCAATCTTGATATTCAAGGGAAGAGTGTATAAAGTTAACAAGCAATTATTATTTGGCAAATTAGTACTCAACAACTCTGAGTAAATAGGAAGTTTGAAACCTATCTGTTATACAGCTACTTTAATTTGCATAGCACACTGGTGTGTTTGCTTTGCAAATACTTTGCAATGAATCATCATTTGTACTATACAGTCCAAAGAAAAGCAATCAAAATTCACAGCAAGACAATGAAATTAATTATAACTGTTGAATTCTGTGGTGGTAATTCCTCCTCATGCAGGAAGATTAATTGCATTGCACTTTCCTTGCACTCCACTAAATGATCTGATGAATGTATAATCATTTACAGATTTCTCAAATGCTGAAAATTGATTACCTTTGATTAGCTCTGATCTGCACAAAGAGCTCTGACAGAGTATCACTGAAACATTACAACATTACAGACAAAGTAACAAATGATTTAATTACCAGTGTGCTTATTAATGTTAGATTCCCTGCAGTGATCCTGGCAAATCAGGGGCCTGTAATAGACCTGTGGGTTTCACTGAATTCCATTAGGGTTTAAATAATATTTCTCACTATTTCTCAAATCCTTCTTTTCATGGCTCCTTAATAACTCTAATTAATTTTAATTTGCACAAAAAAATCCACGGCATCTTTGAAACTTTTAATTAGCTATAAAATAAAACTCTTCTCCTCTCAAGAAGACATACATGATCAGCTTTGGAGTAGCCTCACAAATAAGTTTTCATTAACAGTAGTTAGCTCTCGGAAACATTATTAAATGAAAGTCTAAAACAAATGTTGAAATGCATATGCAGTCCAACTGTCCTCTTCTAGAGGCAATCAAACTGAGATTTGTTTAACAAGAACCAAGTTAAAGAACAGTATGGTATAATGTTTAGATAGGAGCATGGTAAGCATCATCATAATACTCTTTTATTTAAATTTTTGGTGCAAATGCATACTTGCAACCATTTTGTTAACAGTAGTACAGAAAATACACCGATTAAGAAGCTTGAGTGTATGTTGAAAGAGGATTTAAAAATGCAAAAGCAAGAGAACAGTGTCCCACATAGACACAGAATGTGATGAATAATGTTGGCACAAACAAGTCAAGCTTATCTAGACTTGTACGCGGAAACATTCAGATCACTTTGGATTGGCAGCTTTTAGGGCTTTCCCCAATTTGATGCCATTATATATGACATTAAATTATTGTGAAGCAATGACAATGAAAACCCAGATGATCAGAGGAGTCAAACAGAGCAGCTTAAATTAAAATATGTGTCTGCAAGTGTTTCAGGCAAAGAAAAATTAGAGGGTAGGCAATTAAAAGGTTGTTTAGCACAGAAATGCTGATATACAGACAACTTTATAATAATATTTTTTCACAGTGGCTTTGCAGTTCTGCAGAGACAAGGCAGTGTTGCAGGTGTTTCTGGGTGGCATTTCAAAGCCACTAGCTGTAACACTTAAGACACAGGGATATGCATCCCCCAATACTGATGAATACATTTATTATGTTCAGGGCTGTCAGCAGCTGAAAAGCTATCCATCACACTGAAACAGCGCAGAGTCAGGAGTCTCTTTTTGTGGAGAAATATTGAAGTCAGATTGTTGATGTCAAAAGTCAAAGTATAGTTCAGATATCTGTTTTATGAATCTGACTGAGACACATTGTGCCTGTGCGCAAACTGATATCTAGCAGAGCTCATTTTAGCGAATGTGTGATTTAGAAGTCAAAAAAACATTCGTACAACCAAACTCATAGCAGGCAGAGGCTGTGGCACGCATACATAGTTTTTACATCTTAATATGACACCGTTTGGTAGTGTTTATCATCTGAAATCCAAACCATATCAACTTTCTAGCTATGATATTTAAGATCCATGTACTTTCAAAAAATATTCACACAATAAGAGAATACATTAAAATATCACCTCAATAGCAAAGTGATTGGCCTTCTTGGGCTTGGTTTCGCTTTTATTTTCCTTTGCAAATCAAACCACCAATAAATAGAGAATTCACTTTATTTTCAGTTAAAAAAAATAGACACTGTATGAGATCGAAAGTAGATGACTATATTTAATAGCCTCTAAATTACAGATATTACTTGAAGCCCTTTTTGGACACGTGCACCCCGTTACACTTCTGGAACCTCTGTTTACTTATAACGTGTGACTATATATTTTATACAAAATTTTACGTACCAGACTTCTCCAATAGCCAAGTGTTGTTCAATTCTTAGGAAATAGGAGTAAAACAGAAAAAAAAAAAATCAGCTCAGCTTATTTTCAAAAAGATACCCATCTTTTTTTCACTGGAATTTTAAAAATTAACTTACAATAAAAATGAATGAAATGAAATTGGTTTGAGTAGTGCATATTCAATCCTACTTAATAGAATTTTAAAACAAAGTTCAAAATAGATGACACAGCTTGGAAACTATTTTTTTATCTGAAAAAATCTGGGGATCAAAGTGTAAATTTTGAGGATATTTCTTTAAGCGAGGGCTTTGTGCCTCCGAGGTAGCATATGCTCAGAATGCTATTACTCTTGCCAGCCTTCCTGCAAATTTGTGGTGTTTAACAAAAAACAAGCACATTTTTCAATTCAAGTCAGGAAGACTCTTTTATTTTTGCTGATTTCGCCTTCTTTTCTCTTTTCTAGCACAACCCTCAGGGCGCATGATGTAATGGTCAGTACTTGCACATGGGAGCCAGAAAGCCTTTAATGAACTGCAAACTTTATTCAATAAAAATGATTGTGTTCCAGCCCTTTTTTTTTCCTCTCAAAAAGGGGAAAACATACAAATATCATATAGAAAGCTTTAGGAATCCTAAATACCTCAGTAGGTCTTAAAAGCATTAATTATTTTTAAAAGCAAGGAATAAGAAGCAATACACACACACACACACACACACACACACACACACACGGCAGAGATTATTTTTACCCTAACTTGGTTCAATGACACCAGATGTAGAACAGGGCTGGCTCTATCACTTGAAGGGTCATGAGTTTGAGTCAAAACTCAACTCCAAGTTAATTGGCTGGTGTTTGGGGCTACACAAATTGTAGAGAGACATATTTGTTTCTGATGAGGGAAGGGAGAATAACTGTTCTTGAGTCTCTGCACCCCCTTGCTATCTTGTCAGAAACTCACTTGTGTAAGTAAATGTCTTTGAACCAGACACCTTTCATCTTTCCTGACAATAAATAAGAAACTAATGCAATCATGATAGATCCTGTTAGAGAGTAAAAGAACGAAACAAAACAAACATAAAGATGGAACTTTATTCCTTCCAGATGCGTATGTGAAAGCAATGTTGTTTGTTAACTCTGGGTTTACCTCTCTTATCAAGCAAATAGGTTGACGACTATACGCATTTAAGGAAAACCTGATATATCTTAATTTTAACATGCTGAAATGTATAATGGCAAACCCTTGTAGTTAAGTGGCCAGATTTCCTTGCATCCTTTTCTATTTATTTATTTATATTTTTTTAAATCAACTGGAAACTTCTTTAGAATACTAGGCAGACTTATTTCCTTTTAAAACTCCTTCCAGATAGATGTGTCAGCAACCATTTGGAATACCGCTATATGTCTGTTAGGGAAAAAAAATAATCTACAAAAGAGAAAGAGCCACCATATGGAATTCACTAGACACTAAACCTCTTGTCCACCCAAATTACACCAGTCCCTATGTAATAAGAAAACATTGCAGAGGCTGTGCTGTATGCCTTCCAGAGAGAGCTCCATAGCCAGCAATTAGTCTATATAGTCAGAGGCCAAAAACCTTATTGTCTTACTTGCTGTATAATTATCTGTTATGATGAACTGTGATTCTAAGGACCATTGTCTTCAAGCTTGGATCTCTGTGTGGAGTAGTTGTCTGGCTGAGACCCAAGAATGGACCTTCCTTTTAGTATCTCTGCCTGAGTGATTTCTCTGGTCTCTTCCTGGCTGAGTAAAACAGAGACTGTTTCTGCATGATTTCTTGGGTTGATGAGAAGCAATTATGCCTTAAATGAAGTCATTCATGTCTGCCATTTTGTTTGCATATTTTCCAGTGTTCACCTGTTATTAAACCTGTCTTTAAACTGTAAGCTAGTTTCAAGTAGACTTTTGTGTCTAACACAGTTCGGTAATCAGAGGAAAACAAAATAGATAAAATGTTTTCTGCACAAATCACTCAAGCAAAAAATCTAATAAAGTGATTAAAATCTGAAATAGCATGTACGAATTTCCTGGGCATTTTTATTTCTTTGAATTTTCCCCCCATTCTCTGGAAGATGGCAATTGCCATAGCAGTCTTAGTGTGAAAGTTACAGCAACTTTGTTATCAGGTGAAGGAGAAGGAAAAGACAGAGGAAGAAGGGAATATTAACAAATCTTATTCTTATTGCCAAAATACTTAATGTTTATTTTAATATGAAAATGACATATTGGCATATGAAATTAAAGGATTATTGAAAGTACTCATTTAATATTGATTATATCTTATAGATGAGTTTATTAGAAAACATGGATTAAATATTTAAAGATCATATAATCAGACACAATTATTAATTAAAAATGTATTCTAATGAACTGTGACTATTAAAAGAACATTTTACATACAATCTCATAAAACAGAAACATTCCGTTTTACACTTTCTGGTCTGTAAATATCTGAAAAACAAATGCCCAAAGTATCTTACAATACAACATTATATGAACTATAGTTTAGAGTTAAAACAGGTTACAAAACAAAAATTGAGATTCTTATTTATCAACTTATCTAAACTAATGTGTTTTATTAAATGAAGCTTTATTGAATAATTGGTTTTTATTTTTTACCTTTTGAAAGATTTTTTATTTAATAAGCTATTAATTAGTGATTCTTTGTTAATAGGCATATTTTTCAGATACAATTACTTTTAAAAATAAACCACAGTGGCTGAGCCAGAATGATTTACTGGATATTTTTCTAACAGTAAATACAAAACGGAATATTGCTAAACAAATTGGAATATAACTGACCCTATATTACTTAAATCATTTCATATTATTCTCATTCATTTTGGAAAAGAATCACTTTTTTTTAAAGATATAAACTTAGAACGTAATTTAATATTAAAGCAATTTCATTTTGTCTAACTTTTAAAAAAATCTAACTAACCATGTGTGTTTGATTTTTGAGTTTCAGTGAAATAAGAGAGGGGTTGCTGATGGTTTAAAAGTACTCAATTTATCACTGTTGAACAGAAAGCGTTTCCCCCCCGACGAGGTTTGTACTAAGGTGACCTCTGCTGTTTAAAAAAAAGGTTTGCAAAAGGACTGCGAAAAGCAGTTCCTCTTCTAAAATACTCAGTAATCTTAAATTACAAGGATAAGAGTGGATACTGCTGTGCTTAAAAGTATTTACTAAATTCATTACTGTTTCGATTACATGTGTGATGTTTAGGCTTTTTTCCCTCATAGCTGGGAAATTTCCACTGTCATTTACTTCCTTGCATTTTGGGATCTGATTGGGATCCCTGCCATTACATTTTCTTCTCACTGAAGGGTTCTATCTGCTCCTAGTGGAGCAAAGTCATGACCCAGAAAAAAATTGATTCATGAACTCTCAGGGTGCAAGTAAAGAAGAGAGGAAATATGCCTTGGCTGAGCTCCGACTAGTGACAATTTAAAACCTGTAATTAGTCTGAATTCAAGCTGGAGAAGAAATTTGAATTAAAAATTCATTAATTCAAACTGATATATTATCATGAACAAACTAGATCCCTTATTATAAAGAATCATTTTTACAAGCTGTTGTGTTAACTGCTGGAACCTAAATTTTACTCATTTTAAAATTATTTAAAGATAGCAGAAAGGCCACCAAACTGTATTCATTGTGCCTTCTCTCCACTTTGAGAAACCTAACTTTTATTGGATTTGCTTGATGTTAACAACTTAGTTCTGGGTTTTATGTCCACCTCTGTCCTAAACTTCATGTTTGTAAATCCTCTTTGTCCAAGTTCTTTTGCTATTTCCCCCCTGATGTTTCCAAGACCCCAAGTCCCCTTTAGCAAACTCCCTGACATTTCCATGAACTACACTGCTGAAATGTTATACAGTAATTAATGTTGATCCTAATACGCACTCAGCCTCCAGTACAAATTAGGATGGAAAAGGTTATCATAATATTTTGCTAGTCTATTTGGTAGATTTGAATTGCTCCCTGGGGGGGGACAAACAAAAAGGAAAGGTGTTTTAAAGTTAGACTTCAGAAGAAAGAACAACCAGGTAGTTATGATTCTTTTAAAATCTTACCTATTTAAACTTTTCACCTGAAAACAATAAATTATCATGCATTGACATATTGATACTTATGTTATAACTCTCTCAGGACTAACGTACAAGACTGTCAAGTGAATTAGTAGACACCGTCAATGGATGGGCTCTGGAATTCACACTAAAATTCTGTTATCATTGTGTGGAGTTCAAATTCAGGTAGAATCAGCAGCTGGAGCCTCTCCAACTGTCAGTAGTGTCTGAAAAACACCAAGAGACTAAATAATTTAGATTACACTATATTGACCTGTATAATTGTTTAAATGAGTAATGCAGTCACCAACTGAAAGAGGTCAACCATCTGTAGAGGAAACACAGAATTTGGTTTCATTTCCAAACAAACTTTTGAAGAGCAAATTGTTTTTTCTGTGGGAGGTAGGGGAAAGTCTGAAGACAGATTAATGGTTTCTCCCGCTAAATAAAGGTTAAGGCTTCTGTCATTAATACAACATAACTTCAGTAGAAAAGAAGTTATAAGGCAGCTGGTCCCAACTGCCACATAATCAGTGTGCATGGGTACTGTTTAGAGTAGGTTTAAAATGGTTTAAAAAATGCAGTATTATTTCATATATGCCATGATCATTGATTACATATATGTGCGAGTACATATGTATGTAAAGAAAAAAGAACTTTGGAAAAACTAAATCCTGAAGTTAGAATAACCACGTTTTTACAGATAACGGCAAATAGCTTGTTATCAATGCAACCCTACCTAAATCTTTATCTCTAAAGTATGAAGTTGCTATAAATCAGATTTTAAAATACATACATTATGCATCCAGTTTATTTTGAGAAAAGGTGCCTATTTTAACTAGATTAACACATACTGATCAAACTCTTGGTGTTCAGGCAGCTCACATTGAATTAAAGGCTGCAATAATTAAGTGCTCCTACCAACTTATTCTCTGGAGCCGTTACCTTCCAATGGGTTACTTGCCAGGCAAAGTGATTTAATTATTGGATTTCTTCTGTGATCCCCTGTTTTCCTGCCATTGTACTTTAACAGGCTTCACCAACCTTTTTATGGTATAGCAAATTATAAAAGAAGAAAATAATAGAGAGGAAAGAGATTAAGTTCTGTGTGCCTATGAACTAACTATGAATTTAATGCCATGAATAAAAAAAATAAAAATAAAACAGAAAAATATCTTTGCTGTTGGTCTTCACACACACACACACACATTTCATCTTAAATTGCTTGAGGCCACAGGCAGATAAATGTTTATTAAATTCTTTACTCAAATGCTTTTGGACACATTGTCCATTTATCAAATGAGAATGCTCTTTAATATTCATCCTTACATCACTATTCATCTGTTCTGGAGTAATGAAACTTTTATCATAAAAATTCAATATGTCAAGAAAATATTTGCATTGCATACATAAAATATTGAGCTATTTAAAATGCTCCCTGGTTGTAGTAATACTCATCCAACAACTCTTCAAGAATTTGGACAATATCCACATATTGCTACCGAAATGTAATTTTGGTTGCTACTGGTTGATAACAAATGCTAATTGGGAATCTATTCGTTTTTAGAACAAATTTTCTGAGAGCATCTGAGGGCTTGGCACTGTGAAGTATGCAGAAATAAATAAAATACAGACACTACTCATAATTTTCTTGTAGTATAATGAAATTGAAAAATCCATTGACATGGTAGAGCTGTATCCAGAACACATAGCTATAATGTTAGAGATTCTGGTAGCATATTCTCATGTTCTGACTTTCATGGATAAGCATAAGTCCTCTCTCTCTCTCTCTCTCTCACACACACACACACACACACACACACACACACACACAAAGCTTTACACATTCCTCAACTGAAACAAGTTAAATTAAGGAAAAGGAAAAGAAACAGGACTTCACATGGTATTTCTTTATACCCATTTATGAGCCCTGCATGCCACCAATATTTCTCATCCCCCCCTCATCCATGAACCCAAAAGTGAAAGTAACAAAGGGGGGATAAATGGTAAAATATGACTCAGATGATGAATATATTTCAAGTAGAAGCCAATATAATGGATATCTCTGTTCCAAAGAATATTAGGAAAAAATGAAAACCTTAGTAGAGGATAAGGAAAACAAAGTTCAAATATTTTGTCCACTTTTCCAACATGATGTATCAGTTAGACTGACATAATCTTGATGCTTTGATGTCTACTTATTTATCTTTTGGTCCAAACATTTCTATATTATTTATCACAATATTCATTAGAGAAATTAGAAATGAAAAAAATATATAGCTCCAGAATATAATTCCTCAAATTCTGTATTTTATTTTTAAATATTTTTTCTGATTTTGAAGAAAAATCATAGTTTGTTTGAATAATGCTAATATCAGCTAAATATTAGCTAATAATGCTAGTAATCATTCTTTATTTCAACAAATATGAAGTTCTTACCTCATGCCAGGCACTGGGCTAAGTGCCTAAGATGTAGCAGTGAATAAATAATACAGTCCCTGCTCTCACAGAGCTTACATGTTAGATGTAAATTATGAAAACTAAGTGGGGAAATTAAGTGGTGGAAAAGCCCAATTTTTGAGAAAAATAGACAGCTGGGGACCTAAATTATTTAGATCAGCACTGCCCAATACAGTAGACATTAGTCACATGTGGAAATAGGAAACTGTTGCAGGTTTTTAGTAGAACATGATCTGATATTTTTTAAAGATCACCGCACTTCTCTGCCAAGAATAGAATAATTCTTGTTTATGCCGATTATCTTGGAATAATTATTAATAGTACCCTCATTCACTCTCAAAAGTGCTCCACTTTGTTTGACAAGCGAGGTATACGGTCACCCTGAAGTACAAGGCTGTGGATGTAGTCCAGGAAGAGATTGATCTGTGTAGTTTGGATAAGCATGGTAGCAGTGAAATAAAGCATATTCTGCACAGGAAATGAATACTTATCACATGACCCTACTTTTATTTTTCTTTTTTCTTCCTTTTTTTTTTTCTTTTTCCTTTTTAATTGTGGTAATATACACGTAAAATAAAATCTACCATCTTAACCATTTTTAAGTGTGCAGTTTGGTGGCATTAAGTACATTCACATGGCTGGGCAACCATCATCACCATCCATGTCCAAAAAATGCTTTTCCTCTTGAAAAACTGAAAGTTTATACACAAGAAACAATAACTTCCCATTTCCCCCGCCCCCCAGCCTCAGTCAACCACTATTCTACTGACTGTCTCTATGAATTTGACATCTGTAGGTATCTCATATAAAAGGAATCATACAGTATTTGTCCTTTGGTGACTGGTTTATTTCACTTAGCATAATGTCCTCAAGGTTCATTCAGATAATAGAATGTGTCAGAATTTCCTTCCTTTTTAAGGTCAAATAATATTCCATTGCATGTGTATACCACATTTTGTTTATCCATATATCTGTCAGTGGGCACTTGGGTTGTTTCTACCTTTTGGCTGCTATGAACATGGGCCTACAATTATCTCTTTGAGACTGGGCTTTCAATTCTTTGAGGTACATACTCGGAACTGAATTGCTTTTTAATTTTTTGAGGAACCAACATTCTGTTTTCCACAGCTGCTGCACCATTTTACATTCCCACCAACCATGCATAAGATTTGCAATTTCTCCACAATGTCACTAACACTTGTTATTTTCTGTTTCATTTGTTTATTTGATAGTAACTATCCCAGTAGTTATGAAGTAGAATACCATGTTTCTTAAACTAAAATTTGCCAATCCAGATTCAACATGGTGCATATTCCTAGAATGTCAAATTATTAAAAAGTGTTTGGGTAAAACCTACCTTTGTGTTAAAACAAATAGGGTTTTAATGTAAACTGAATACATTCTGCATAAGAATTTCTCATCTATATTTGCAAAATAAAAGCTCCAGCATGGTACCTCAGTAGCATGGCCCCTCCCTAGGTCTCCATGGAGTGCTAGTTCACTCTTTTCTTGACTGAGGTTCTTCGGTGTGATAGTTCGTGAAGCAATGGAAAATATGTTCTTACTAATAATTATACTACATAGTGTCAGCTAATACTTGAGTCTGTAGTTGACCAAATGTCAGACATACCTGGCATGACTTCTAAATATTTGATTTTTACTATAGGTTAAGAATGGCTTTCACACCAAGAGCTGATATCTATGGAAATTCACAAAGAATCTTAGAATCACATTTTTCCTAATCCATCCAGCCTAATAGCACCCCTACTCTTTCATCAGTAACTAATAAGTAGTAATGTGTCCTAGTTTCATCTTATTTTTTATTGAAAAGCAGCACTGCAAAGTAAAGAGAATAGCCTCTTAAAACAAATTGCCTAGATTTGAATTTCCTCTCAGCTACTGACTAGCTGAGTAGTCTGGGTGACCTCAGGCTACTTATCCTTTCTGTGCCTTAGTTACTTTACCTTTAAGATATCAATCCATATAAAGCATTTTGAAAAAGACTTCAATAAATGTTTGCTATTTTTTATTATTTAAATTATATTTAAACATACATTTCAACCAAAAGAATAAATGTGCTCTTTCTGATTAATTAACATTAATGTTCACTATGGTTATGAATATCTGTTATGCTCAATAACGGATTACGATTTAAGCAAACAAAGGTAAATATAAAACAAATTCACATAAGAAAATCTCCGGGTTTGTCAATCAAAAGCTTTGACTCAATTAAGAGCATAGATGAAAAAATTCATTTTAATTTGTATGACTCGGCATTGCCAGAAATTATCTATATTGAGAGAACATATCATTTGATTCATCACCTCTAAGACAAGCTACTACTCACACAAATCACCTGAAGTGCTTGTTTCATCTAGAAATGTGATGTATAGATGTATTATATTGCTGTATTCCACATTAATCTACCTGAAAAGTCCATAAATGCCTACTCAACGCACTATCATCTGACTAGAAAAAGACATTTCAACTCTAAATATCATGATACTTTCTTACATATACACCCAGAAGAGTCACTGACATTTGGCAAATAATAGGCCACAGTAATTGAGCTCCTTCATGGTGTGAAATAGTTCATGGCTACCCACCCATTGCTACAAAAGGACAATGCATTATTATTATCAAAATAGGAACTTAATCTATCAGAATAATTATATTTTAATTTAGCGTAGAGTCTATTAATTAGTACTGATTTATATGTAAATGTTCTTGTTTTCTGTCAGTCCCTCTATAGTAGCCCTAAAAATGCCCTTACTTAGGAATAATTGGACTACTGAGGAAGCTAGTTATGAAAAAAAAATCATTTTCCTCAAATTTAAGATGGAAATAAAAGCTTTAAGAACTTTTAACAATTCAAGGATTAAAAACAATAAAATATATTTTTCAAAATTTTATCATGACACTAATTATAGAATTTAGTCCAGCACATAGTAGTGGTAGCATACACTGACTTTTGTAAGCACCTGTGACTCAGAGAATTTTGTTTAATCATTGATTACTAGCTGTCAGAAAACAGATTTGATGTCGCAGGGAAGCTCTAGCCAAAGGTTGGTGGAAATTTTTCTGTGATTCAACTCATTCATTCATTTAAATTGAAATATAATTCATACACCATAAAATTCACGCTTGAAATATATATACAAGATTATTCATCTTGAATGCTATAACCACAAACAAATGATAAATGTTTAGGTGATTGATAACTATTCTGATTAGATCATTATACAATATATGCATGTATTGAAACAGCAAACTGTACTCCATAAATATGTATAATGAAAAAAATATTTTTTTTAATTCACTCTTTAAAACTTTACTCTTCAGTAGTTTTTAGTATATGTACAAATTTGGGCAACCATCTTCATTATCTAATTCCAGACATTTCTGTTACCCAAAAAAGAAATCCATTACTCATTAGCAAGCATTTCTCATTCACCATTCCCCCAATACCCAGCAACCACTAACAGGATTTGTCTATTTTGGACATTTCATATAAATGGAATCATAAAATGTATGATCTTTTATGTCTGGCTTCTTTCACTTACCGCAATGTTCTCAAGGTTCATTCATGTTATAGCATGTATCAGAAATTAGTTCTTTTTTTATGGCTGAATGATATTCTATTGCATGAATTTATGATCAGCTTTTCATTTCCTGCAAAAAGGCAGCTACAATTTGATAAGGGTTGCATTAAACCTATAGAACAATTTAGGGAATATTATCATCTTCACAACATTGTCTTCAAATCAGTGAATACAGTACATCTCTCCATTTATTTAGGTCTTTTATTTCTTTCAACAATGTTTTGTATTTTTTCAGTGTACAAGTCTTGTACATCTTTTCTTAAATTTATTCCTAAGCATTTTATTCTTTTTGATTCTATTATAAATGTAATTGTTTTTTAATTTCATGTTGAAATATTGATTGCAAGTATATAGAAGTACAATTATTTTTTGTCTATTGCTCTTGCATTCTGCAACCTGGCTGAACTCAATAGTATTTGTGTGTGTGAATTCCTTAGAATTTTCTATACACAAGATTGTGTCATCTGCAAATAAAGATAATTTTATTTCATGCTTCTCAATATTTATGCTTTTTGTTTATTTTCCTTTTCTAATTACCCTGTCTAGAATCTCAAGGGAAAAGTTGAATAGCAATGGTGAGAGCGGATATTAATCTTGTGCCTGATCTTAATGGCATTCAGTATGTTGGCTGTGGTTTTTCACAGATGTCCTTTCCATAAGTGACTTTGTATAGATGAAAAATTTCCTTTCTATTCCTAGTTTAAGCGTTTTATCATGAAAGGATATTGAGTTTTGTCAAATGCTTTTTCTGTATCTACTAAAGTGATTATGTGCGGGTTTTTCTTTATTCAATTAATATGGAGTATTACATGGATTGATTTTTAAACTTTGAACCAACCTTGTATTCCTGGAGTAAATCCCACTTGGTCATACTGTGTAATCCTTTTTCTATGTTGCTAAATTAGGTTTATTAGTATCTTGCTGAGAATTTTTGTGCTTATGTTCTTAAGGAATATTGATCTGTAATTTTCTTTTCTTGTGATTTCTTTGTCTGGTTTTGGTATCAGAATATTATTGGCCTCATAGAATGATTGGAAAGTGTTCACTCCTCTTCTAATTTTTGGAAGAGTTTGTAAAGAATTGTTGCTAATTCTCTAAATGTTTCATACAATTCTGCTATGGATTACATGTATTCATCAAAGGTTCATATACTGAAAACTCAATATCCATTGTAACAGTGTTAAGAGGGTGGGAAGTCCTATTATGGTAATTGAAAGGTGTGGCCTTAAAGAGGTAATTAGATTATGAAGGCTGTACCCTAGTATATGTATTGATCCATTCATGAAGTAATAAGCTGATGGTCTAATAGGAGGTAATGGGCATGGTTCTGATGGCTTTATAAGGAGAGATTGAGCAGGTTAGCTCTCTTGCTCAGCCTCACCATGTGATACCCTGTACAGAGCCTTCACAGAGAATAAGACCTTCCCCAGATGCACTCCCGGACTGCGAATTTCCCAGCCTCTGAACTGTAAGAAATACATTTCATTTATTTGTAAACTATCTAGTTTCAGGCATTCTGCTGTAAGTAACAGAAATGGCTAATACAAATTCACAGTGAACCTGGGCCTGGACTTTTCTTTGAAGGAAGTTTGTTTGTTTCATCACTAATTCAATATCCTTATTTATTGTTCTATCCAAATTTTCTATTTCTTCTCTGTTCAGTTTCTATGAATTTACCCATTTAATGTAGGTCGTCTAATTTGTTGGCAGGCAATTGTTCATAGTATTCCTTTATAATCTTTCTATCTCTGTAATGTCAATAGAAATGTCTCCTCTTTATTTCCGATTTTAGTAATTTGAGTTTTGTGTCTTTTTTCTTCATCATTGTACTTAGAGATTTGCCAATTTTGTTTGTCTTTTCAAAGAAACACCTTTTCTATTCTCTAACTCATTGATATCCACTTTAATTTTTATTATTTCTTTCATTCTGTTTGCATTTGGTTTAGTTTACTCCTCTTTTTACAAGTTCTTAATACACAGAATTAGGTTATTGATTTGAGACCTTCATTCTCTTCTAACATAGATGTTTACAGCTATGAATTTTCCTCTAAGCACTGCTCTAGCAGCATACCACAAGCTTTGGTATATTGTGTCTTCATTTTCTTTTATCTCAAAGTATTTTATAATTTCCCTTGCGATTTCTTCTTTGACCCATTGATTATTTAGGAATTTGTTGTTTAATTTCCACATATTAGTAAGGTTCCTAGATTTCTCTCTATTATTGATTTCAGATATCATCCCATCACTGTCATAGAACATATTTTGCATGATTATAGTATTTTTACATTTGTTGAAAATTGGTCTAATATGTAGTCTATCCTGGAAAAAATTTCATGTGCACTTGGGAGGAATGTGTATTCTGATATTGTTGGATAGAGTGATATATAGATGTCTGTTAAATCTAGCTTATAGTGTTGTTGAAGTATCCTGTTTTCTTGCTGAGCTTATAGTTAGATGTATTATCCATTATTGAAATTGGGGTATGAAGTCTCCAACTAGTATAATGAATTATCTATTTGTCCTTTCAATTCTATCAGTTTTTGCTTCAGGTATTTTAAATCTCTATCATTGAGAGCCTATATGTTTAGCATTGTTATGTGTTGTGAATGCATTGACCCTTTGTCATGATGAAATATCCTTCATTGTCTATAATAAGAATTTTTGTCAGAATGTCTATTTTGTTTGATATTAGTATAGCCACTCCAGCTCTCTTTTGGTTAATTTTTTATGGCATATTTTTTTCCATTCTTATCACTTTTAACCTATCTGTGTCTTCAGATCTAAAGTGTGTCTCTTACAGAGAGCATATAGTTGGATTGTGTTTTTTCATCCATTCTGCCAATCTCTGTGTTTGGATTGGAGAATTTAATTTATTTATATTTAGTGTAATTACTGAGATGATATGATTAAAAATGGCATTTTAACACTTGTTTTCTATATGTCTCATGTCTTTTTTCATTCCTCTATTACTGAATTATTTCATTCTTTTATGTCAAATAGGTATTTCTAGTGTACAATTTTAATTTAATATCATTTATTTTACTATTATTTTTAGTTTCTTAGTGGCTGCCCTGGGATTTACAATTAATATATATTAACTTATAATAATCTCATTCATATTAATACCAAATTAATTTCAATGTCCTGCAAAAACTTTGTTCTATATACTCCATTCATTCCCACTCCTTTGTCCTATTATTGTCATACAAATTATATCTCTAACCATTATATGCTCATCAACACAGATTTATAATTATTGATTTACACAGTTTTCTTTGTAAATCACATAGAATTTAAAAACAAGCTACAGAAAAATACTTTAATAGTTGCTGTGGATTGATTGAATTTCATCCCCCAAAGTCCATATATTAGAAGCTTAATTCCCACTGTAACTGTTGAGGGTAGGAAATCCTATTACAGTAATTGAAGGGTAGTGCCCTGAAGAGGTGATTAGATTGTAGGACCATGCCATAGTGAATGGATTAATAATGGTGGTCATGGGCATGGTTCAGAAAGCTTTAAAAGGAGAGCACATGAGAATCTCTCTCTCTGCTCTGACATATTCCGCCATGTGAGACCCCTGCATTGCTGTAAAGCCACAACCAAAGACCCTCACCAGATGTCTTCCCTGGTTTTTGGACTTCCCAGCCTCTGAAACTGTAAGCAATAAATTTTGATTTCTTACAAATTACCCAGTTCCAGATATTTTGTTATAAACAACTGAAATAGACTAATACAATAGTATCATTTACATTTATCTATGTAGTTATCTTTACTGGTGCCCTTTATTTCTTCTTGTGGATTCAAGAAGGATTTCAGATTGAGGTCTTCCTTTAGTATTTCTTTTAGGGCAGGTCTGCTAGCAATGAATTCTCTCAGTTTTTGTTTATCTTGGAAAAAAATTTCTTTTTAACTTTTGAAGGAGAGCTTTGGTGAATATTGAATTCTTGATTGAAAGTCTTATTCTTTCAGTACCTTGAATAAGTCATCTCACTTCTCTCTGGCCTGTGTGGTTTCTGTTGAGATATGCCTGTTACAAGAGTTAACTTGTCCATGAAGATAATTACAAGAGGATCCCTTGTACAATTAGAATCACTTTACTTTGCTGCTTTCAAGATTTATCATTTGTTTTTGGCTTTTGACAGTTAGATTATGTTGTGTCTAGGTGTGGATCTCCTTGAGTTTATCCTATCTGTAATTCATTGAGCTTCTTGGAAATGTAAATTGTTGTTTTTCATCAAATTTGGGAAGTTTTTGCCATTATTTCTTCAGGTGTTCTTTTGCTCCTTTCTCTCTCTCCTCCCCTGAAATTCTCATATGTTTATTTTGATGTGCTCAGTCATTTACTTTAGGTCTCTGATATTCTGTTTATTTTTCTTAACTATTTTTTCTGTTTCTTGGATTGGATAATCTGGATTAACCTAACTTCAAGTTCATTGAATTTTACTTCTGCTAGCTCAAATCTTCTATTTAGACATTTAGGGAATTTCTCATTTCAGTTATTAAAATTTTTAACCACAGAATTTCTAATCGTACCTTTTAAAATAATTTCTATCTTTTTATTGATGGTCTTTATTTGGTGGGACACCATTCTAATACTACTCTGTAGTTCCTTTGATATACTTTCTTTTAGTTCTCTGAACATATTTAAAATTGCTAATGTATTGTCTTTGTATATTCAGTCCAACATCTGGACTTCCTCAGGAGCAGTTTCTATTTACTGCTTTTATTCCTGTCCTGTTTCTTCAGATTATTTTGTTGAAACCTAGATATTTTAAGTAATATAATGTGACAACTCTGGAAATCAGACTTCCTACCCCAGAGTTTGCTGTTGTTCTTGCTACTGCTGATGCTCCTAATAGTTTGTTTAGTAAATTTCCTTACTAATTCTGAATCTTTAAAGTCTATATTATTTGTTGTGTGTGTCCTCTGAAGTCAGTGATTGGTATGCTTAGTGACTGGCTAATGATTAAATAGAGATTTCCTTAAATTCTTACTGAGATACTCTGTGTACATATTGGGGCAACCCTTAAGGGTTCAGGTGCTTAGTTTAGAATTCTGTTTTAACCTTTAATTCCTGTATTCACAGAGCCTCATGATCAACCAGGGTAGAGAACTTAAGGTCTTCTCAGTTCTTTCCCGGGTATGTGCACATCCCTGTGCATATGTGTGGACTTCTAGATTCCCAAGAATATGTAGGAGTCTCTCAAATTTCCTGTAGACATCTCATTCTCTGGAAATGCTTTTTTTTTTTTGGTCTGGCTTTTTGTTTGCTACAACATTATTGCTGCCTCACAGACAAAGGTGATGTTAAACAATTGCAACAGATAGCTCTTTCCTGGGGAAAAAAGCTATTCATACAGAGTGATCTTTCAGTTGTGTCAAATAAAGGCAAACCCTCCCTTCAAGTGGAGATTTCCAGAGAACTGCCAGACAGGTCAAATGATAACAGTTCTCTGAAAATGGAGCTTTGAAAAGTCCCCAACCCCTTGTGACCCTGCCAGTAGGTTCTAAGCTGCTTGTTTTTATTGTTATTGTGGGGTTGTTGGTTTGCAAGGCTGCAACAGAGCTGGAGAAAGGAGGGTGGACTTAGGGCAAGTTAAAATACCACAAAGCTTGCCATTCTTACCAACAAGATTCAGCCTTTTTTTTTTTTTAAATAAATGTGTCTGAGATTGTTGCAAGTCTTTTGGTAATTTCCACAGTTCTAGAAAAGTTATTTTGAACATTTTTCCCAATATTTTCATTCCTTTATGGAGGAGTGAGTTTTTTGGAATTCCTTACTTCACCATTTCTGCTGGCATTCAGCCAAAGCACTTGATCTTTAAACACCAAACTATCTATCACCTTTAAAGATGTCAATAGATGATTTAGAATGTTTACCTCTTTAATTCATCTCAATTGAACTCAATTAAGTGTTAAAGGATATTGAAGCCCTTTGGATCCTGAGGCCTGGGAATAGCTTTCCAATATGTTCTAGGTCACTGGGCTGACTTAGATGAAGACAGATTAAACACTGCAGTCATTAATAATCCATGCTTAGTAAAGAGTCATCTTTGGTCCAGAGAAATAATGGTCTGGTTTTTTTTCTTATTACTAACTGAAAATAGATTACATCAGGTAGAATTTTAAATATACCAGAGACAGCACTTCTTAATTAATTATTGTGCCCCTGAATTTTGCAGGTAGTTCACTCCAGAAAGAAAGAAAAAGACCTGTTGAGTTACTGGGGTTCTCCAGTGGACATAGTAGAAAATTCGCAGAGATATTCAATGTTCAACAGTATTGCATCTTCTGTCTCCTAAACAATGCTTATAATGAGACCCATTCCCATATTTCTGAAATTCTTTAAGTACCCAAACTGTAAGGTTATAGTGTAGGCTGAATTACCCTTTGCTAGCTCTCCAAGTCTTTAAATTTTATAAGTTCTTGTCTTGTTATAGCTATAATTTTATGTGTCAACATGACTGGGCTAAGGGATACCCAAATAGTTGGTAAAATGTTATTTCTGGGTGTGTCTGTGACAGTGTTTCCAGGAGAGATTAACAATTAAATTAGTAAATCGAGTAAAGAAGATCCTCTCTCACCAATGTGAGTGGGCATCATCAAAACCATTGTGGGCCTCAATAGAACAAAATTATATAGAAAGGGCAAATTTGCTCACTGCTTTTGCTGAGACAGCATCTTCTTCTGCCCTGAGACATTGGTCTTCAGGTTTTTGGGCTTTCAGTCTAAGACCAGGACTTACACCATCAGCCTCTCAATTCTCAGACCTTTGCACTTAGACTGAATTGTACCACTAGCTTTTCTGATTGTCCGGCTTGCAGATGGCAGATCATGGGATTTCCTGGTCTCCATAAGAATGTATAATAAATCTCCTCATATCTATATCTACATCTATTTCTATATCTATATGTATCTTATTGGTTCTGTCTCTCTGGAGAATCTGACTGCTATAATAGCTGACTGGAACGTTTCTGACTTCAACTCTACTAAAACCAAAATTGGTGTTGCCAGTACAGTAATTTATTTAAATTTCCTAAAAATGGATTTAGCTACTAACTTTTGCTAGTTTAGCTGGTAATTTTGGTATATTTCAAAGTCAGATATTTCAAAGGTAAAAACTATTGTTCCCTCATGGCTGAGGTAGATGGTTTACTCTTAAAGATTCAGGGTAAATTTATTTCTGTCATGCACTCTGATGTTTAATTATATGTTTTCATTCAAATACATCTTCAGGAATTTGAGTAGCTCATAGCTGCTTCTTAGCCCTGAGAGTTGGCATCTTTCAACTCATCCCACTGCAGGAGGAAGCTTCTCTCTCCAAACAGAATCCAATCTGACTTTCCAATGTCATACCATCATGTGAAACTTGGAGCCTCTCATCTGAGACAATAAAAGCCTTCAATTAGATGGTGCTAATTAGGTATCATATGTATACTTAATCCTTGCCTAAACCCTATGATTGTCTGTATTATCAGACAATAGATAGAAGAGGATGCTTAGACACTAAAGTTCTGCAACTAAAATAGGAGTGAATTCTATATTTGGACCTTGGCATTTTGTCGCTATGGCTGCATTTTATACTGCTACAATAAACCTCAGAGAGCTAAACATTTTTAATTCCTAACAGAACTGATATTCAAGATGTGTTTTATTATTGATGTAATTCTCAGTAGAGAAGCCACATTTCCTTACCTAGTTTCCATTCAAAAGCTCAGAGAAGTGGTATATAGCCAAAGAAAAGGGAAAATTTGAGGTGTATATGGATAGTTTGTCTGATAGACTGAGAAAAACCTCATAGCAAATTAAACTAGAAAGCTTAAATTTGGACCACATTATCTAGGCCTTCCCCTTACAGTAATAGATTTACTAAGTAAATAATTTACAAATTATTTATAAAAAACTTACTAAGATTTTGATGCAACACCCTTGATTTTTATCAAGTCTATATAGGAAAAACCATATAAAACTCTTATTGGATATCATCTACATATTTGTTCAATGTCCCTTACTTTTTTTTTTTTTTTTTTTTAGTGTTTGGTAAAAAGTAAGTCTTCCCTTGAAATAATCTATATCTTTTACAAGATTATAAGAGCTATGAAATCCATCCTCCTTTGCTTGTTGTTGACTGCCAGAAATCTCTGAACTAAGTGTAAGGCTTAATCACAGTTACTGTATTTCCTCCTGTGACCATACATATATTTTGTACCTCTTAAAAAAAATTTATTTCTCTATTCTAAAAACATTTTTATCTATACATCTTTTTTGTATAAGTTTCCCCAAATCCAATCTAGGAGCAAGTAGGGTTTTTTTTTTTTTTTTTTTTTTTTCTTTTTCAAAATGACCTATCAAAAAAATTTAATCAAAATTTCTCAAAATTGAGGTAAAAAAAAACCTGTTGTTGTAGTTATTTTCCTGTAGTTCTTTAAAAACCACAACACAATAGAAGATCTTTAGTGATAATTTTTACATCTCATTTATTCTCAATATACCGACAAAACTAGAGGAAACAGCACTAAAGGAAACTCTAGACATTACTTCAGCAAACCACAACCCTGAACCTCACAAAGGAACAAATAGTCATGGTCTGCACTTTGTATTAGTCTTCCATTGGACCTCAAGAACATTCTACCATTCAGTTTGACACTTGAGTGTTCCACAGGCTGGAGGGTTTTGACATCAGAACTGTACTAGAAATGCCTCACTCATTCAACTTAGTGGTATGGAGATTGTCCCTGTCCCATGAATTAATCTAAAAAGATGTGAGCACTGGCTCATCCTAAATAATGGCAATTTTTATTTCTCTTTGCATATTCATGTGAGTGTATTCAAAGATAAGGAAAAGAACTATCTTCAGTTTAATTGCTCCTTTTTAAAAAAAAAATGAATAGAATTTAATTAACTTAAGTTTTTATACTTCTTTTTCTTATTGTACTTTTTCTTGTTTCTAAAAAGTACTCTGATGTGAAATATGCATGGTATCTCAATTTTTATACCACTCCCTTTTAATAATGATTGCTTTCTTTCTCTCTTCATTCCCTTTAACCACCTCATATTGAAATTTCCATGAGTTTTCTCTGTGCTATCACAATATTTTGCTCGTATCTCTATTTCTGAGCACCTCTGTCTTCCCCTTCAGATTTCTAGATTTTTATAAGGACAAAGACTATATACCTTTGCATTCTTCTGAAACCTCACTCTAAACCTTGTACACCCTGGCCCTTCAGCAAATTCGGATAGCTGTTATGATGTTAGGACTACTGGCAAAAGGATTTTATTGAGTCAATTATGCAACGTAATTTTCCCTGAATATAAATGATGAGGCTGGCCTCCTCTGTAAGCTAGGAAATGAGATCCTAGCAATAGCATGATATGGCAGTTAAGGGTGTCAGTGCTTAAGCCAGACTGTTTGGGTTCCCAGTTCTGACAAACTATTCACCTGTTCTTGATACCATTATCTGTAACAGGGGATGATAATTGATTGTAACTTACATGGTGTCAAAACTGTAAATTAGTCAATACATCCAAAGTACTTAGTGCTTAGCATAAATTTAACTTTTATACTGAAAATAGGAGACACAGAAGCTCTAACTTGGAAATCAATGAAGTCTTGAAAGAGTGAGTAATTTATAAGCTAAAATTGGACATCTAGAATTTCATTAGTGCTTTATAGATCAATGAGCTATTGTGATACCTCAATATGGATTTTATAACTTCTCATAAACACCTATTATATGGTACATTATTGGTATTGAAAAAAATCTTGTTTAATTATGTTATCAGAAAGAGTATCATTTTGGGCTGGCCCGGTGGCGCACTGGATAGTGCGTCGCTTGGGAAGCGCGGCGGCGCTTCCGCCCGAGGGTTCGGATCCCACATACAGACCGGTTCCTGCTCACTGGCTGAGCGAGGCACGGGAGCAACGCCGAGGGTTGCAATCCCATTGCCGGTCCCCGGTCCGGTACGGGGGCAACACTGAGGGTTGCGATCCGTTGCCAGACACGGAAAAAGACAAAAGACAAAAGACAAAAAAAAAAAAAAAGAAAAAAAAAAAAGAAAGTATCATTTCATTCATTTATATAATTGTAAAATATTGTTTTATAACAATATAATATAGAAAAAATAACTTTTGGTGAGTTCTGTCTCTCTTGTGAGATATATCCTAGAACACCTATTTTTGGGTAAACCTTCCTTTTCATAACTTGGGCAAAATTTTAGATTCTGTAGTAAGCAACTATCTTAACAACAGATCACTTATCCTCTAGGTCTAGGGTTGATAGGATATTTGTCTTTCTCTTATAAAATACAGTGAAACAAATTTATGAAAAGATACTGCTAATAATGAGTCCGTGCACATACAACAAGTACTTATCCATCACTTCTCTAGTACATGCTGTTGGAACTACCATAAAGAATAGCAATCTTCTTCTTAAGAGAAACTGTAATTAATTTTCACTCTATGTCAAGATCAGTCAAAACTTATAATTTGGGCCAGCCCGGTGGCGCACTGGAGAGTGCACCGCTTGGGAGCGCGGCGGTGCTCCCGCCGAGGGTTCGGATCCCATGTGGAGACTGGTTCCCACTCACTGGCTGAGCGTGGCGCGGGTGCAACACTGAGGGTTGCGATCCTGTTGCTGGTCCCCGGTGCGGGCGCAATGCCGAGGGTTGCGATCCCGTTACCAGTCAGTGAAAAAGACAAAAGGGAAAAAAAATAATAATAACTTATAATTAAAGCATCTAACTTTTCATGTTTGTATTTGGATCCTGATTTTTCTAATTTAAGGTAAGCCTAAATCAAAATTTTGAAAATTGAAAACAAATAAGCAAACATTTATTTCAAAAATTCTGTCTCCAAAATACCCCTGATTTTTATTTATAAACTCTATATTTTATTAATCACCCAATATTTTCTGATTAACTAAATAATAGTAATTTTTGTGCCTTTGGCTTTTTATATAGTCTTTGTTAAGTGATAGTAATTGCCCATTATCATGAAAAAAAGATTTTTGAATTTACTTTTTTGCAAACTTACTCATTCTAAGGGCTGAGGAAGTCAATATAAATATTGGTAGTAGAAACACAATCTACTGCTTCATAATTCTTCATACTTTTGTGTTATTAAAAATATTTACAATTGAGAGAGGCAGTCCCTTCCCACTCCTCGGACCCAAAAGAGAGTGCCAGCCCATGGGGTCTGACCCACTGAGGTGAGCCCAGCAGAACCGCGTGGCACGAGGGGCTCATTCTATGACCACAGATTCTGGAATAGGACCCAAGGTGGTTTAACATAACCACTACCACACTTACTGTCAAGCAAAGACAATTCACCACCACAGTAGCAACCAGTGCCACTCCATAGCCAACCTCAGTGTAATAGAAGAAGCACACTCTCTACCAAATGACCAAACATCAATGAAAAAATACTGGATGTACAAACAAACAAGAAGAAATGACACCAACAAAAGAATACAGAAATGCTCCAAAGTCAGACTCCATGGAACAGGGAATCCTTGAAATGTCTGGAAAAGAATTCTGTGCAATGAACTTAAGAAAACTTGAAGAAATAAAGGAAGACTCAATTAGAGAACACAATGAAAAAGAAAAAATATCCAGAATATGAATGAGGGAATATACAGAGAGATTAATACCTTAAAAAACAGTGTAGCAGAACTAAAAATGAAAGATTCACTCAGTGAAATAAAAAACACAACTGAGAGCTTGAGTGGCAGGGTAGAGCAAGTGGAAGAAAGAATTTCAGAGCTTGAAGATGGTCTTTTTGAAATAACTCAGGCAAACCAAAATAAGGAAAAAAATTAAAAATAATGAGGAAAATCTAAGAGAGGTAGCAGACAACCTCAAGCACTCTAACATCCAAATCGTGGGTATTCCTGAAAAGAAAGGAAAAGGTATTTAAAACCTATTCAAGGAAAGAGTAACAGAAAACTTCCCAGGTGTAGGGCAAAATACAGACCTTCAGATCCAGGAAGCTCAAAGGTCCTCAACCAGATTCAATCCAAAAAGATCTTCCCCAAGACACATGATAGTTAAATTTGCAAAGCTCAAAGACAAAGAGAGAATACTACAAGCAGCAAGAGAAAAGTGTCAGGCCACTTATAAGGGAACTCCCATCAAACTAACAGCAGACTTCTCAACTGAAACTCTACAAGCCAGAATAAAGTGGAATGATATATTAAAATACTAAAAGAAAAAAATTGCCACTGGAGCAATACTGGAGCACCCAGATATATAAAGCAAACACTCTTAGACCTAAAGAAAGAAATAGGACCTAATACATTAATAGTGGGTGATCCGAACACCCCTCTCTCAGTATGGGACAGATCTTCCAGACACTAAGTCAACAAAGGGACATAGGATTTAATCCATACCTTAGACCAACTGGACTTGACAGATGTAACAGAACATTTCACCCAATGACTAAGGAATACACTTTCTTCATCAGCTCATGGTACATTCATGGTACAGGATAGACAACATATTAGGTCACAAATCTAGTCTCAGCAAATTTTAAAATATTGAAATCATCCAACTATCTTTCCAGCCACAATGGAATAAAATTGGAAATAAACAATAAGCAAAACTCTGGAAGATATACAAATACATGGAAATTAAATAAGAGGCTCCTGAATGACCTATGCATCCAAGAAGAAATTAAACAGGAAATCAAATAATTTCTAGAAACCATGAAATTAAAGATACATCAAATAAAACCTATGGGATACTGCAAATGCAGTACTAAGAGGAAAATTTATCGCAATATTGTTCATATCAAAAGAATGGAAAGACCTCAAATAAACAACTGAACACTATGCCTCAAAAAACTTGAAAAACAATAACAATCCAAACCTAAAGGTAGTAGATGGAAAGAAATAATTATGATCAGAGCAGAACTAAGTGAAGTGGAGACCCAAAAAACAATAGAAAAGATCAACAAAACAAAAAGTTGATTTTTTAAGAAGATAAATAAAATAGATAAACCATTAGCTATGTTAACCAAAAAAAGAAGAGAGAAGAACCAAATAACAAAAACCAGAAATGAAAAGGGAGACATTACAACTGATACCACAGAAATACAAAGAATCATTAGAGACTATTATAAATAACTGTATGACAACAAATATGAAAATCTGGAAGATATGGACAAGTCTCTAGACACATACAAACTACCAAGACTGAACCAAGAAGAGATAGAAAACCTGAACAGACCAATAACAAGCAAGGAGATTGAAGCAGAAATTAGCAATCTTACAACAAAGAAAAGTCCAGGTCCTGATGGTTTTACAGCTGAATTATAGCAAACTTTTAAAGAGGAATTAATACCAATTCTCCTCAAACTATTCCAAACAATTGAAACAGACATTACTCTCCCACACTCGTTCTATGAGGCCAACATAACTCTGATACCAAAATCAGATAAAGATACAACAAAAAAAGATAATTATAGGCCAATATCCTTGATGAACCTAGATGCTAAAATCCTCAACAAAATATTAGTAATCAGAATACAGCAACATTTAAAAAAAATTATACACTATGATCAAGTGGATTCATCCCAGGGATACAAGGATGGTTCAACATACAAAAGTCAATAAATGTGATACATCACATCAACAAACTCAAGGACAAAGACCATATGATTATCTCAATAGAGGCTGAAAAAGCATTTGACAAAATTCAACATCCCTTCATGATAAAGACTTTCAACAAATTAGGTAT
The DNA here is from genome assembly GCF_000696425.1 of Galeopterus variegatus. Classification (NCBI taxonomy): domain Eukaryota; kingdom Metazoa; phylum Chordata; class Mammalia; order Dermoptera; family Cynocephalidae; genus Galeopterus; species Galeopterus variegatus. The sequence goes on from NW_007731163.1 coordinate 112,871, forward strand.
AGAAAGAAATTATCTCAACACTATAAAAGCCATTTATGAGAAGCCTACCACCAGTATCATTCTGAATGGGGAAAAACTGAAGACCTTTCCCTTAATAACAGGAGCAAGACAAGGATACCCACTCTCACCACTTCTATTTAACATAGTACTATAGGTACTAGCCAGAGCAATCAGACAAGATAAAGAAATAAAGGGAATACAGATTAGAAAAGATGAAGTCAAACTATCTCTATTTGCAGATGACATGATACTATACATAATAAAACCTAAAGACTCTATCAAAAAACTCCTAGAGCTGGTTAATAACTTCAGAAATGTTGCAGGATACAAAATAAATGCCCCAAATCAGTAGCATTTATAGACTCAAATAATGAATTAACAGAAAGAGAAATAAAGAAAGTAAGCCCATTTACATTTGTTACAAAAAAATAAGATACCTAGGGATCAATTTAACGAAGGAGATGAAAGACCTCTACAATAAGAATTACAAACCACTTCTGAAAGAAATTTTAAAAGATACAAAAAGATGGAAAGATATTCCATGCCCTTGGATTGGAAGAATTAACATTGTGAAAATGTCTATACTACCCAAAGTGGTTTACAGATTCAATGCAATCCCCATCAAAATACCAATGATATTCTTCACAGAAATAGAAAAAACAATCTTACCTTTCATATGGAACAACAAAAGACCACAAATATCCAAAGCAATCCTGAGAAAAAAAGTAAAGCTGGAGGTATAACACTACCTGACTTCAAATTATACTACAAAGCTATAGTAGCCATAACAGCATGGTACTGGCATAGAAATAGACACTCAGACCAGTGAAGCAGAATGGAGAATCCAGAAATCACCCCTCAGGCTTAAAGCCATCTAATATTTGACAAAGGTAACAAAAACATACATTGGGGAAAAGTCTGTTTTCTTCATTAAGGGGTGCTGGGAAAATTGGATATCCATATGCAGAAGAATTGAACTAGACATGCACCCTTCTCACCATATACCAAAATAAACTCAAAATGGGTTAAAGACTTAAGTATAAGACTTGAAACTGTAAAATTACTAAGGGAAAATATAGGTGAAACGCTTCAGGAACTGGGTCTGGGCACAGACTTTATGAACATAAGCCTGAAAGCATAAGGAAAAAAGGAAAAAAAATAAACAAATGGGACTATATCAAACTAAAAAGCTTCTGCACACAAAGGAAACAATCAACAGAGTGAAATAACACCCTATACAATGGGAGAAAATTTTTGCTAACTATGCATCCAACAAGGGAGTAATATCCATAACATACAAGGAACTCAAGCAATTACACAGTAAAAAACAAATAACCCTATTAAAAAATGGGCAAAGGAGCTGAATAGACATTTTTCAAAGGAAGACATACAAATGGCCAACAAGTACATGAAAAATGCTCAACATCACTAGTCATCAGGGAAATGCAAATTAAAACTACCTTGAGATACCACCTCACCCCTGTTAGAGTAGCTACAAAACAAAAAGATGGTGAATAACAAATTCTGGCAAGGGTGTGGAGAGAAGGGAACACTACTGCACTGTTGGTGGGACTGTAAATTAGTACAACCACTATGGAAAACAGAATGGAGGTTTCTCAAACAACTACAAGTAGATCTACCATATGATCCAGCAGTCCCTCTTCTGGATATATACCCAAAGGAATGGAAATCATCATGTTGAAGGGATTCCCGGACTCCCATGTTCATTGCAGCTCTGTTTACAATAGCCAAGATATGCAACCAAACTAAATGTCCATCGATGGATGATTGGATAAGGAAACTGTGGAATATATACACCATGGAATACTACTCAGCCATAGTAAAGAATGAAGTACTCCCATTTGCAACAACATGGATGAATCTGAAGAAACTTACGTTGAGTGAAATAAGCAAAGTATAGAGGGATTAATACCACATGTGCTCACTCATATGTGGGAGCTAAGAGAGAAAGAAGGAAGGAAAGAAAGACCACAGTGGCGCATGGGTCTTACAGAGAGAGGGAACATTCCTAAGGCTACAAAGTGGAGTGGGAGGGGAGAGAGGTTAGGGGATAATTGGGTGGGGGACATGAGATACAAAAGTAATTTTTGGCAATGGGTAAGCTGCCAGTAGTAATCTGGTCCTCACATCATGGGCATGAGGGGTGACTAGTAGCTTTGTACCTTGAAAATGAAAATTCATAACAAAAATCCATATAAATTTATAATTTAAAATGTCTTAACTTTTTCAAATTTGGGAAAAAACAATTTAGTACTGTACTTAATTCTTGAAATTTTCTGAGTGTAGATCATAAGTATTCTCACCACAAAAAAAAAAAAAAGAAAGAAAGAAAGAAAAAGAAGTAACTATGTTAACTATGTCAAGTGATTGATATGTTTATTAGTTTGATTGTGGTAATCATTTCGCAATACACAGGTATATCAAAACATCATGTTGTACCCCTTAAATATATACACATTTTATCAGTTATGCCTTAAAAGGCTGTAAAAATATTCATCTTTTTAGAAAAAGAAGAGAAATTCTTAAATAGGGTTAAGCCTGTAAAAATACACACAGTTAAAGACTATGAAGACTTTCTTCCTTTTCTTTAGCATATATTACTAGTATTCACTTTGGTTTATGTTTGTTAAGGAAGCGTGAAAATGGTCAGAAAGAAAGATAACTTGATAACAATTTTAAAACTCATATCAGTGATATATTTTTCTTTTAAGTGTTTTACTTCATACCAGGGTGTGTAAAGCCTTGATATTCAGAACCTCATCACCTCATCAGCCTTCTACAGAATCCTCAGATTTCCTCACATTCAAAATGGAGCTTGAGTCATTGTCCCAAATATGCTTTTGAAATTTAGGCTGTACATGATACATTGACTGCTTGTGTTTCTATATTTTTTTAAAATAGCAAAAATATAGTTATTTATTTTAGCTTTTTTTAATGATCGTGGAAAATGCAAATCTATGAGTTGGTGTGGAATTAATGACAAGCTATTTTAATAGCTTTCTTAGCCAATGATTTCAAAAGACTAGAAGATAGTCAATATAAAAGGAAGTTAAGAGATTGATTTCAAAACAACAAATAGAAAATTTTCCTTTAAAAACTTTTAAATACCTGGGTATGAATAGATAAAAATATCAAACACAAAAGAAAGTTTATTTTTCACATTAATATTACAGATTAAAAAACAGATTATACTGAATTCTAAAATAGTATGCTAATTTATCTCTATAGGATGTGAAGTGGACAGGCTTGATCATTGAACTGATCAGTTAATATCTTTAAATTTTTAGTTCTTCCTCACAAAGATATTTCAATCTGAAAGAAGTTCAGAGACAATAAGCTAGAAACGTTTGAGAAGATTGACAATTTCAATGTGAATAAGGATCTATCATTTAATATCATGTCAGGTCACAGTAAGAAATAGAACTGAAACTTCTAGGATTTGACATATCTTTAAAATATATTGTAGAGAAATTTATAAATGTGGGCATATATGCCCGTGAAAATGATATGCCTATGGTTTTTCAAAAATAGTTAAGATTGTATAAAATACTTACATGTCAAATTGTGAAAGTTTAAGAGAAAATATTAGACTACAATTTAACATCGTTTATGAATAATGAAAACAGTAAAAATCATTTATTCTACACTATTTTCTTCTAGAATATTTGCTCATTAAAATAAGGAGGTTGAATTATATCCACAGGAACACACAAAAAAAAAAACATAAAGTAAAACCAAAGTTGAGATATGTGTATTTACATATATATTCAATATACATAATGAAATACATAATATATAATACATGTAATAAATTAATCAACATATTTGTATACCATTAAAAGGACAGTCTTTAAGAAAATTATTCTTGTACAGTAAGAAATGCTACCTATTCCCCAAATTGTGGGTAAATAGCAACAGCCTGTGGTCATTTCTATGCTGGTTTTCCTGCTTATTTACTTTAAGTATTAAATCTAATATTTACTTTAAGCATTTGCTTTAAGTATTGTAGCACTGATGTATCCATTTACAATAAGAATTTCTTTAGCACATGTTCTAATAGCAGTGAAATGCCCCCTATCCACACCCTCCTCCCTACAAAGCACCAGCTTTTAAAAAATAAAATCCGGAACTAAGAGATCTGATTCGCTTCCAGCTGAAAACATAGCAAACTTCCGTATCTTGCAGACATTGACATAAACTGTGACCCAGTTCACATTCTGAGTTCGTACTAAGGATCAAGCAAATCTTGTAGGTCTTGGTGAGGAGTTTAGATCGTGTTCTCAGGACAGCATAAAGTACTAAGTGGGGGAGTGACGTGACATTTTTAAAACACGCCATCAGGGTCCTAGGTGGATTGGGGTGAAGAAATAAGTGTGAGTGAGTAGTGAGGATTCACTCCTTCGATGAGAGATGAGGATGCCTTCATCAAAGATGGTAGCAGCAAAGATAGTGAAAGGTGGAAAAATTCAGGATAGGTTGGAAACTGTGAATGGATTAGACTATGGGGCTAGGGAATCAAGGATGAATACTAGGTTTTACACTTGAATGACTATGCCATGAGGTGAGGAAGACTGGAACACACAAAAGAATAAGAGTTACCCAGAGTTGTGCTTCAGACATGCTAAGTTGGAGGTACCTTTTAACCATCTCTGTGGAGGTGTGGGATGTGATAAGAAACACAGGGGTAGAGTACACAGTTGAAGAAGTCCAGCAGAAGGTTATCATTTTAGAGTCATCAACATATAGGTAATACTTATGCTTTCAGCCTAGACTGCTTCATTCATTCATTTTTCCAACAAGTATTTCTTGAGCACCTAATACAAACTAGATACTGTCCTAGGTGTTAGGAAGACACCACTCAAAAGATTTTATGATCTCACTCATTTGTGGAATCTAAAACATTTGACCTCATAGAAGTAAAGTATAGACTTGTGGTTGCCAGAGGCTGGGAGGGTAAGGAGGGGGTGATGGGGAGAGGTTGTTCAATGGGGACAAAGTTATAGTTCGATAGGAGGAATTAGCTCCAGTGTAACAACACACAGGGGTGACTATGGTTAACAATAATAAATTGCATATTTCAAATTAGCAAGAGAAGATTTTGAAAGTTCTGCCAGGTACAGGTATTGAAACATCACACTGTTCCCCATAAATATGTACAATTATTATGTGTCAATAAAATTTTAAAAAACACTTTTAAAAAAATCCTTGCCCTTATGGAGCTTTACATTATATAATGGAAAGAAGATGTAGAAGCCAAGAAGAGGATCCAAGACTGATCTCTGGGATATTCCCACCTTGATTGGATGGTAGGATGAGGAAGAGACCAGGGGAATATAGTGAGAAAGCCACCAGAAATGGAGAAGACAAACCAGGAGATTGTGGAATCACCAGATGCAAGAGAAAAAGTAACTCATTAAGGAAAAATTGGTAAAGGGACACAGAAACCAACTATATTGTATACTGATAAATTAAAATAAAAATAAAAAATAAATCCTTCTTTAACAACTGTTCACCTTTATGAATGCCTGTTGAGGAGTGGAGAAAGATTAAAAATATAAAAAGATTTTTTATTTGGTGATGAGAAGATTGTGTCCTTCTGGCGAAATGGCAGCCAGAATCTGTATTCAAGTGGGCTGAGGCAAAACGCAGGAGGAGCAGCAAACTGGAGGCAGCAAGTATGGGCTTTGATGAGCTCCTCCTGTCAAGGGGAGTTGAGAGGTGAAGTGGACAAGTGTCTGGAGGGGAGTAAGGTGGACTGAACACGGGATATGTGAAGTCCTTACCAGAGTGTACAGCACATGTTAGCACTCAGTAAACACTACACGTTATTGTTGACGACAAGTGAGTTGTCATTTTAACAGCTTAAATAATAGTTTAACTACAATGGGTTGTCACTGAGCCTGAGAGTTATGGATTTTGTATTGGAAACCTTAAAATTAGCTCAGATACACAAAAAGTGGATTCACAAAAGAATAAATATAAATTAGCAATAAACATAAACATGTTTAACTCAACAGTAAAAGAAATGCAAATAAAAACAAAATTTAAGTAGCATTTTAACCTGTTAAATTTGTATTTTTAAGTATCTTTAATGTTGATAAAAGTGCAACGAAATGAAAAACTGAGTTTATATGAATATAACATTTTTGTAAAGTAAATTAATATGTATCAAAGGCCTTTCAAATATGTTTGCTTTTAGTTTTTTAAATTATTTCTAAATCTTACTGTAGTCTATTTAATGGGAGAAAAATTATAAAGTTAAAATAACACAAAATGCTAACATTTAAAAAAGAAACGAGAAATATATATATTCCAAGTAATATCTGACGTGGGACTATTAGTATAAAATTGGTGGAATAATCATCTTTTTGGACTTTTGTCACCTCTGAGCTAATGACTATGAAACCATACTTAATGGTAGCTTCAAGACCACCCAGAGTTTCCTGCAGGTGGGAATGTAGCTGCTCACCTTTTTAGTGCACTGAGCTTTTAGGAGTACAGACACCTGAGTACCAGTCTCTGGGTTGATTTTGCTTGTTTTCCCTATTTTCTGAAATAGTTCTAGGTGAATGGTAATATTCTCCACAAACTATTTAGTGGTTTGGGATCAGCTTTTCCCTATGGCCTCTTGCTCCCTCTTAGCAAACCTGTTCTCAGTGCACTGCATTTCAAATCTGGGTTGCATATGTGGGGCTCAGAGGGCTATACCAAAAAATTTTAGTTTGCATAAAATTTGGTGGCCCTGGGATCCAGCCCCAAAGCTGGCATATTAAGTGAAAGTTGAAAGAATTCTATAAAGCTCTAAGTCCTTGGCGGGCCACAAAACCAATCCAGTGTCTTGGAATATGATTATTCTGACCTGGTGGAGATCACTGCTGATCATATAAAGCTAGAATATGCAGACTTTTAGTGGCTAGATTCAGGACTCATTTCCCTATACAGTGTGGTTATAATTTCTTCTCAAAACTGATTTTTATGTCAGATGCAAAGTATCTTATATTTAGCGCTTTATGAGTTTTGAAATATTTTTATTATTTCATTTATGCTTTAGAGTAATATAATTCCTATTTAGGATATTGAGAAATTCAAATTCAGGGACAGCATTCCCTTTGAAGCTTTACTTCATATAATGTCCTTAAACTCTGTAAGCATAATCCCCAAATGTGGCACAATGAGCAGCAGAAATCTATAAAATGTGAGCAGGTGTAAAGGTGACACCAATTTACCTCTGCCTTTTAAAAGTCCATGGGAATACACCAGTAAAGCTGTCTTTGCACTAGCTGCTTCTTACATATGGCCCAGAGCATGCTTCCGGCACCAGTGTCTTTGGGAGAGGTGTGAAAAAGACTTCTCTCTGAGTCCAGGAGAGTGGGCTGTTCGAATCCTCCTGGAGACAAAAGAAAGAATTGGTTCCAGTGCCTTTTTCAATCCTAACAGCTTTCAGATGACACATTGGGAGTCATTTATACAGACTCGAATATACCCAAAAGTGTTCCTTGCCAAGTCTTCCCACAGTCTACATGAGCCAATGCAGATCACTTTATTTTAAAAGGTTACATGTTATGTAAAACCCACACAACTAGCTGTCTTAAATTTTTCTCTACCCCTATTTGACTTCTGTGGGATTTCCTTTATATTTTCCATGTTTAACTTTAGACTTTTTTACTGTCACCCATGAAGCAATGTTCATTTTAGTAACCCACCTTCCAAAGGTACCAGCCATCGGAAGTCCTGCTCAGTTCATCAATAAATCCTACTGCCTAGTAGTCACCTCCCCTGCCAGTTGACAAGCTAACTAAATTCAAAAGACAGCACCCTTAGGAGTCTATTTTTCTTTTGACTAGCAAATCAGACCAATATACTATGCAACTTATGTCCAATTTTGTTGCTTTTTTACTGATAGAAAACTCTTTCAGTCATCGTGAATCTCTCCTTTGACCTGTGGGTCAACTGTATTTAACTTCCTACTACAGGTGGATGCTTCAGCAGACTGTGTTTTCCTATTAGGTCATCTCTGCAACTAGAAAGCCTGGCTCACATTTTTAAAGGTAAGGACTCCTTCTATTCAGTACATTCTAGCACCAAAATGCACAATAACCCTCTGCAGTGATATACTGGAGTGCAGAGACTTATTGCTGGCTATGTCTCTCTCAGTGCCCTACCCCCATGAAAACCCTTGGAGGGCCCTAGTCTCTCCTTTTTACAAGTTGGAAAATAATGTTTTATTCTGAATTATTTATTACTTAGCTATTATTTTAATTTTACATAATGTCTTTCATTCTGTTGTGGTCAAAATGTCTTACTTTATATTTCTTTTTATTTTTTAATTTTTTTTGTTTATCTTTACAACTAGCCATTAAGTAGATAGTTTTAAATGAGATTTACATGAATAATATTTTAGAGATGAGAGATTAATTTTCTGTCATACTACAGCTCTGACCCATGTCATGAACAAATTTTAGTGAAATAGCAATTAGAGGAAACACGGAAAAAACAATTGCTGATGGGCATTTGGTCACCCATTATCTTAAGTTCATTTTATTTTCTCTGCCTTATAATATCATTTTTTATTCTTCTTTGATTAAGCCTATGTAATTTTAATTAACATGAATTATTTTGTTCCATTAATTCCAGGCTTAATTATTGTTATGTAATTTATGACTCATCTTGCTGGTTGACCTGCAATCCTGTGCTTCATATATACAAATACAGCTGAAATGTACTTCCTCCATCTTGAGAACACATAGCAAAACTAGGTCTTTAAAAATATAAATATTTTAAAATCATTAAAGAGAGCTATACATACATATATTCATAATTTTTACTTATAAATTAAGAGTATAAATTTATATTTTAAAGAGCATCATTTAAATTTTATAAGGAGTATAAACCAAATTTTATCTATAAATTAAGAATATAAGTTCATATGCATATTATGTGTGCGTGCATATTTTTTCCTAGATTTTTTAAATGCACACTGAGTAAAATATGTATACATACTCAATTTTTAGATTTTATGTTTTAGTCTGCTACTAAGTGCAATGAGCAATTTTTTCAAATCAGTTTTTATATTATTTATTTGCTGGAAATGAAAACAACATGAAATTATGCTTTAATAGTGGATTGCCAATGCAATTATAAGTTATTTTCCCCAACCATCTCTATTTTTGGTAGATGATTAGTGCCCCGTGGGATCCAGAGACTTCTCTGATCGAGAGCTGTTTGTTTTCTGCATGCTGCAATTATATATTACACATACACCAATGATGAGTAGCCTCATGTGTTGGGATAAATATGTTATTATAAGTTCAAATGCTTGGATACTTTTTCGATGTTTATTTGAGCTGAGCAAAACATACTGGTTTGAGTTCACAGGGGGCTTACATAAACCTTTTGGGGGAGAATTTCAGCTCACAGGGGTTTGTAAGCAGATGGCATATGCAAGCAATCACACTTCTCCTTGGTGGGAGGAATGGCATTCTCAGGGTAACAAAATAAGAGAGGGAGGTGCCATGACAAGTCTGTTCTCAGTCTCCACCTGGGCTTTCCCCACAAGGCAGAGACACTAAGTATAAGTTTGAAGGATAATATGGAATCAGAACACAGAAAGTGCTTCTCTCAACACCTCCACTCTGGCCCGTCCCCATGTTCCCTCTGGGATCCTTGGAACCAAGTTGAACCATCCCACTATTAAAAATTGAGTTGAGATTTTGCACGAATTTGATGGGAGTATGTTCAGGAGTGCTGTCCTCCTAGTGTGCCACCTGTGGAGGTATAGGCAAGAAATAATTTCAAAATGGGAGTCAAAAGACCACTTTTATAATAGTTAAACAGCACCCAATTCTTCTATGTATGGAGCTCTGGAAAATCTGTGTTGGAATACATGTGAGAGGAGCCATCCACCTTCCAACCAGCTCCATCCATTCCTCACCTGAAATTGGCAGGACCATTTTGCCCAATATTTTAAGAACTCAGAGCAGTGACTGGTAACCTAAGGTGAAAAGAGAGGAAAATAATCTGGCCCCAGGAAAGCCCTAAACCAGTTCAGTGAATGCACAAAGTTGGAGTAAGTAGGGAGCGGGACAAGCTGGGAAAAAGAAAAACGAGAGAGAAATGAGAAGAGAAGAGAGGAGAGGATGTAACGGAGAAGAAGGGAAGGGAAAGAAAGAAAAGAGGTAGGAAAGGGTACATGTTTCTTATCCCCCAAGGCCGCACTCACCAACAAGTGTGTCTCAACGAAGTCCTACAATCAGACAGAGACCCTAGAAATCTATCCTCCTTGAGAGAAGAGATGTAGAGTTGGTCAGAGGAAACAAGAACACTTTTTATCCTCTCCTCCCCGCCAAACTATTGGGTTTTAAAACAACCAGAAATGTCTAACCAGACCCCAGGTCATTCCCTCTAAAAAATACTATGACTACAATAGATGTTTGCAGGACCGCACTGGCCACTCAGATGTGCACTAGGACAGATCTGTGACTTGACCAATGGGGCCGCACGAACAGACCAAAGCTGATGCTTATCATTCTGGTTAAACTAGAAATAAATTTGCCTTAATGGCTAGGAGGGCAGATGGGGACAACCGACAGGACTTCACACCCTTACTTTTCATGTCCATTCACTATACATGTACATTCTCAAGAAATTCTATTACAACTGGTTGATCTACCAAGCACTACACAGAACCCAGATTATTGCAAAGAAGTTACAATTGGCACTGGTGATGTTCAAAGAATTTTAGTTTGAGCTCACTTCACATACACTGAAATAAACATCGAAATATAGACCTAAACAGAAATTACCTTTAAATTTCTTTCTGTCATACCATTTTCCAAATGGCTATTACTTTAAAACTGTGGGCTTAAACTTACTTCTAGGCTTTTATATCCAATTATTTCAAAGGAAGCCACAAGCATAGCAAATGGCAATGCTGCTCATCGTCAAAGTTCCATTGCTTCACTGGTGTCTAGTTTATCTAATTGATAATAAATCTGTGTGCACAAGCTATTTTACAAGTGCAGAAAATACCATGCTAAATCTTGAAAATGCGGGAGGGATCACCACTAAATCAATGGACTATTTCTTGGAAGATGTTTTTTAAAAAGATAATACCAACTCCAGTCATTTATATCAACTACTCACGATTTATGTCTAATTGCCATGCAGATCAATAGGAAGTATGCATATCTTTAAACGTGAAGGTTGTATCTGATTAGAACACAAAACACCATTCAGACATACATACACTTACAGTATGTTGTTCATATACTACGATCATACCAAGGAAAGTCAAATCGTCAGGAAGGAACAGAGGGAGGGAGGAAGAAAGGAGAGAGGGAAGAAGAAACTTTGGCCGATTATAACAGCAGAATGAAAAGAGAAGGATTAATAAACCAAAGATGTTGCAAAGGAAGAATCAAGATTTGGTGATCTGGAAAATGAGTAAGTGGAAGGAAGGAGATGTCAAAAGTGAATTGAAAATCTGAAAATTGTTTAATATTTAAGTGTCATTCCATTAATAAAGTCATCTTACACTTAGTGGACAAAACAGAAAGAAGACATTCACAAGGAACAGTTTTTATGATTCTTTATCTCCCAGCTAGGGGGCAAATGAACTGGTTTTGGCAATGGGAGGTAAATGACAATCTAAGGGGACATTGTAGAAGGCTTTGCTCATGTTACCAGATGACAAGGGGACAGCCAGAGAAGGATTCATTATGATATGGCTCAGTGAGGGGAGATGTGACAAGAAGATAAACTTGCAGCATTTAAATGTCCCTTGGGATTATAGAAATACTTGGGATGTGGAGCGGGTGGCCTGGAGAACCTAATAAAAGACTAGGTTTCCTACAGGAAATTAGTGTGAGTTACTGGACAATAGAGAAAAGCATATTTTCCATATTTATTTTTTCCATTTAGAACACTTGGAACAGAAAAAGAGCTTACAGAATAATTAATGAAACCTTATGGAGCTAGTTAATAATAATACTTAGTAATGTACGGATTTTAACTAATATATAACAAAGTTGGTTCCTTAGTTGTGACAAATGTACCATAGTAAAGTAGGATGTTAACAATACCAGAAAATGGATGTGAAGCATATGGGAATTCTCTGTACTATTTTTGCACCTTTTCTGTAAATCAAATACTATTCTAAAATAAAAAATTTATTTAAAACCAAAAAAAAAAAGCATTTTCTAATATATGCAAATTTCAATTTAGGGCCTGTGTTCTTACAACAGTTCTTAGCATGTACAAATAAACCCTTAATGAATGACAGATATTTTTATGATGAGTAAATATGTAATGTACACACATTTAAGAGGTTAAGAGCTTGACATAATAAAAAGAAAGTTTTAGAAATATTTAGTGTCTGGTGGTTGACCTGAGTAAAGACAGTAGATGCTGTAGATTCTGAGAGACCATTTAGAAAACATTTCACTTGTCTGTGCCTTGGTTTTCATGTCTGTACTGATGAAATGCGGTTTACCACCTCATTGGGTTTTCGTGAGGAGTGAATAAATTATCAAATATTAAGTGCTCAGAACAGTGCATGGCATACAGAAACAGTTTGATGGGTATTATTTATTATTATCATTATTTTTATTATCATTGCATTATTATTATATTGACCCATGTTGAAGAACAAAATAAAGATGATATTGACAAAATGGGAGGAAAAATAGGAAAAGCAGCAATTTTGGAGGAGAAGATGGTCAGTTAAGATAGAAATGCTTAGGCCGGCCCGGTGGCACACTGGATAGTGCGCCGCTTGGGAAGCACGGCGGCGCTCCCGCCCGAGGCTTCGGATCCCACATACAGACCGGTTCCCGCTCACTGGTTGAGCGAGGCGCGGGAGCAACACCGAGGGTTCTGATCCCGTTGCCGTTCCCCGGAGTGGTACGGGGGCAACACTGAGGGTTGCGATCCGTTGCCGGACACGGAAAAAGACAAAAGACAAAAAAAAAAAAAAAAAATGATAGAAATGCTTAATTAGGATCTGGCAACATGAGACTGGAAAACTTTATGTAAAAGTGATCATTTAAATCATGAGAATAAATGAGATCTCTGAGACCATAGAGAAAGAAAAAGAAGAGTCACAATCTTAGCCATCACTTCAGCTAAAAAGTAGGAAAATGTAGAGGAACTCATGAAGGAAGAAGAAAAAGAGATAGAAACGAAGAGACAATTAGGCTATTGCAGTCTCAGAAAGTCAGAGAATAAGAATTTGTAAAAAGAGAAGTGCGGAGGGAGGCCATGTTGAACAGCTCAGAAGAGATCAAGTAAAAGGAGGTCTAAGAAAAGAAAAAAGAGTCACCCATGACCTGATGCAAGCAGTTCAACATAGCACACTGGAGGGAGAAGCCAAAGAAGGATGTTTTTATTCATTATGCATACTCTTTTTTATATATCTTCTGCTCCTCGAATATCAAGCTGTTCCGGGACAGATTTTTTGCCTAACTTATACATTGATGTATGCCAGTGCTTGGTACATAGTAGTTATTCAATAATATATGCTGAATAAATGAATAAAAAAATTATTTAACCAGGGCAATAATTTTCAAAATGTCTATATTGCAATGCAATTGTTGCATTACTAAGAAAATGGTTGCTGCCAAAAATTACCTTACAATACTAATTTTCCCTGAGAAAAAAATGAAGCTAGGGCTACAGAGTTTCAAACCATCAACAACTAATTTATTTTTTTCCAGGAAAAAAAATCCAATAATAAATATTACCAAGTAAGTTCAGCATTAAGTACATTCAGCTTTTTATCGAGAAGAGTGGTCATCTTTCTCAGTACCTCCAAGACTATAATCATTTTGAATGTGCTTCTCACCTTGGCTGCACATTGTGGTTTTGTGACCTGTTTTTGATAAAAATAAAGCATCCATGTTGCCCCATGCAAGAGTTAAGTTAGTGCATAGAGCATATTCTCTACTATGATTGCATTATAATGAATAAAATTCTGCTGTACCAATCATGGTCTTTAACTAAGCAATTGCATTATATTTAATTTGTGTTATGAAAAAACCCTGTAAAATAAGCTTTTATGATAATTTGGAAGTAAAATTTCTAATTTTTTCAAAAATTGGAAATCTTAGACTAAAAGTATGCTGAGGTCATATCTTGTTTGAAGACTAGGTTATCAATATTCTTCGTGATAATAATGAAACACAAGGTCAAATATTTTATAGATATGGATATAAAAGTACCAAAACACTAAAGATATTTTTGAAACATAAATATAGAGTTTAATGGATGATTATAAAGTGGGCATTTATGCAACCACGTTCATTGAATGCCACCCCTTTAGAAGCCTCTCCAGTGCTCTGCTCAACAAAACCATTCCCACTCCCTGACTGGCAGCTTATTGTCCATCATCTCTTTGTCATTACTTTTCACAGATTTATGCGTAATTGAGAAACAAAATTTTTTTCTAAAGACTCAGAAAAAAATAATCATCCACTAAGAAATAAAATATGCCTCAATGATTTCAAAAAGGTAGAACCTTTATAGAACACATTCTCTTACCATAATTCAATAATAACTACAATTTACTAAGCAGTAATTTTGCATTCTAATTTTTTTATATGCTACTAGAAGGGAGATGTTATTATCTGCATTTCAGAAATAAAGAAATTCTAAAACTGAAGGGGAAAATATACCAAATTTATAATTCTGTGGTGATAGTAAAGGAAGTCAGATATCAGCTGTATATATTCTTACATTTGAATGAAGTGATAAAGATAAGGGGGAAGAAAAAAGGAAATAGTGCCAAAATATTATACATAATATATATATGCAGATTTTATATATATATATATACTATTGTCATATGCATGTATATTTTTCTAGAAAGGTGAGACTAAACAGAAGAATGAATCAAGTTTTAAAAACGGAATTTGTCTAAACTAAAGACTCAGTTGTTCAAATTGAAAGAGCCCACTTGGTTCCAGGCAAAATAAAAGGAGAAATATGACTAAACACATCTTATGGAAATTTTCTATTTAAAAGGTTGTTAGCCCTGTTAATCAAAAGTCTGCAGCTATGTAAACCTAACAATATAATCATAAATATGTCTAACATTTAAACAGAATTGCAAAGATCCCAACTGGGAAGAAAAAAGTTCTTTTAACCTTCTCTGAGGCATTTTCTCTTCTGGGCAAACTCACCCATGCATTCAAATCAATTGTGAATTTCTTGAGGTCCCCAGCCAATCATTTTCAAGTATGTCTGTCAAGAGCTATGGACAGAATCACTTGAGATCTATTACAACCTTACTCTGTATTTTTATCAGGTATCTTTCAAAATGCATTGATACTACAATTGATGACTTGCACATACTTTTGAAATTTTATCTTTGGAAACTAATTACGGAACAATGATTCTGTCTATGTTGGGAAAAACTATGCACTTGTGTTAGTGCGTGTAAGTACAGGTGCTAGTGAGCGCATGTGTGTAAATAAACAGAATGAAACTGGAAAGACACATATATGCAAAGAGAGTGGTTACCTGAAAAGGAAGTCAAAACTTTATGAGTTTTGAGCTGAAGAATATTCCCAGCCTCATCAAGGACAATAGTCACAGACACCCATGCTCAGCAATCAACCAAAATAATTATGCTCAAGTGAAACACACAAGCACCTGCATTCAAACCAGGATAACTTTGCCTAATGCAGTTTCACTGCATAGATCAATTAAGTAGGAAATATCACTTAAAAGATCACCACATTCTCCAGCCTCGTCTTTTAGCTGATGTTCATTGTAGTAGCTTCAGTGATACACAAATGTCTCTTTAAATTTTTTGAAAATATTGCGGCAATATTTTTGCAATGTCCATGCATTTGCGGTTCAATCAGCAGTAGCAATTGTTCTGATTCCCTGTGGTTCCATGAGACAGCCCACTGAGTTGAGAGAGTTGTTATTTCTGAGTTCCTGCAGTTCACATAGCCACCTAGAAAGTGATACATGTAAACAATCACATCTTATTCACTTCGAATCCATTCATAAAACAGAATTTGCCTGGCACATAGCCTTTTAAAATTTGTTTTTCAGTTTTGCTAGCAATACATTTACCGTGATTGAACTGTAGCCTCACTCACTTCTCTATAAACTCGTTGAGGATAAGGATCAAACTTTATTCATTGATGTATCATTAGTTCATAACATCTACTACCCATGTCTAGCACAGGGAGATAGAAAATAAATATTTTATGGGTGAGTGGAATGATGGATGGAGGAAGGAAGGGAAGGAAGAAGAAAGTGATTGCTTACAGCTTTCAGCTTTGTTTCATCAGAGAAAACTGTGATTGTGTATAGGATATCTACAGAGGTAGTTCATATATGGCCTTTACTAACCGTTAGCCATTGTCCTGATATCACTGTGTTGATATGTTATGGTAAGAACATAGTTTTTAACTCTCCCCATCCCCCCCAAAAAAAGTTAATCCAAGTGATCAACAAGTAATTCCATTTAGGAAAAGGCAGTATATGTCTGTCTTTCTGGTCAATCATCTTCATTGGTTCTTACAATTTTCTTTTCTCTATTCTCCAAAAGATTATTTTTCCCCAACAGGAGTCATAAATAATACTAGGACTTTATTTCGAAAAGTATTCTAAAATACATTTTTTAAAAACTGTTTTAGCCAACATTTCCATTAAGAGCTGAAGTCTGCCATAATTCATCTTTATTTGACCAATTCAAGGTTGAAAATCTCAATAAAGTGATAGAGAAAATTCTCCCCAAAATTCTGTCACTCTCAAGGAGACCTTGCCAAAAACCTAAAATAATTTTTACTTTAGTTCTACAACAGCCCAGATGCAAATTGGCCGTCCAATGATAGGTTTTGCTCACTGAAATTAAACCAAATGACATTAGAGAACAAAACTGAGCATGCAAAGTTTATATATCCCAGAACTGAACAGATTATTTTCATTGCATTCTCAATCTTAGAAGGGATGAAAGAGAAGTTATGTTAAAATTTTCAAATAAAAAAAGAAATCCACTTCTAGCTACTTTCCTCTTTTCTTTTGGTCAAATGGTTCTAAATTGCTATTAAAAATCAGTAAAAGAATAATGAGAACAAAAATCTGAATCTAAAACCAGATCTGTAAAATTAACCTCACTGTCTATTGAATATACCCTACAGCTGTTACATTTTGCCACTGATATGGGATAAGCATTGTAACTAAATGGATTATGTGGCATTTTACTAGAAACAAATTATCCGATACTACCATTTATGAGTTAAGATTTCCTGTAAGAAAATAGTGCAGGAAAAAAGAGGGATTATTTCATATCTTTGAAGGGTGTTTTATCACACTGTGCAATTGCATGCAATTTAACACCTAAACTGCTTAAAGTGCAAATGATATCAACTAGTCCACCCTAAGGGCCTGGTAATAGTCCTGCCGTTTGTGCTGCTAGAGCTGGTTTTGTCAGCACTTCCATTATAGGTCTGGTCTTTTAGGATTCTTTTCCACGCAACCATGAAAATTTGCTGTAGTTTATGACTTAGCATTGGAGGTTTTAGCTTAACAGCTCCTATTTTTCTTGCAGCTATTTTGTCCCAAAAGGAGTCAGCTGGCCATCTCTCTGACTCAGGAAAGAAAAAGGAAAATGTATGGTACACATTATAGAAAATAAGTTCTGAATTAATAGTTAATTCATTTAGAGTTTTATCCAACCACATTAATGATAAGGTAGTTTTGACCCTATAGTGCCATCTCCACGAGAGACTCCTAAAATATTTGGGGGACAATAACCATTCCTTTCCAAAGGAACTGGCAAGTTTTCCAGGCTGGAAGTACGATGTAGAAATAAGAAAATGTTTGAAAAATGGTCAGATAAATCTCAAAAGCGTTGTTAAAAATAGGAGCAGAAGTCATAATTACATCTAGATTTTTGCTTCTTTGTAACACACACACACACACACACACACACAAAGTACCTGTAGCCTTAAGCCATTGGAGTCAGAGTGTTCCTATGTAGATGTTTCAACTTTTCTGACTTCCTCATTCCTATGGATAAAGACCACTCTCTCAGGTGCCTTTCTGGAGCAATCGTTTTTCATCCACAGTCTCTAAGTTAGCACAGAGAAAATATGAAAAATATATATGAACTCTTTTTTGTTTTCTTCACACCCTAAAATTTAACTACACATGCAGTAGCTCAACCCTGCAACTGCAGATGAAGAATTATCATAACTCTGGTGTGATCTCTCCACTAGAGCACTGTAAATCCCTCGTGTCTCCTTAGGGACTTCACTTCTTTTATTATTCTGTTACCTGACTGCATTCCAAAGCCTCTTTTCTGGCTCCTTTCTGTAAACTTATAAACTCCACCATTAAAAAAAAATTAAAAATCTCCTCTCAACCCTCTGTAACTAAAGAAAATGATGATGTTTATTTCAAATACTATACAAAAAGATATTTATACATTTCAATGCATCCAGAATTTTAATTTATACATGCAGTGAAGTAGGGATCTAGGTTTATTTTCTTCCAAACAGTTGCTAATTCCTCCCATGTAATTCATTGAAAAAGCTTTACTTTCCCTCTAAATTGGAAATCCAATTTATCTATTTATTTAGAGCAATCAATGTGTCCTTCAGCAAAGTTTTGGAGTAATACACACACACACAGAGTATGTACAAGAGGTCTTCAAAAAGTTCATGGAAAGATGTGTACTATCTTTTAATATCACTTTTCCATGAACTTTTTGAAGTACTCTCATATGCATGTATGCATGTATGTATTATGTGTGTATACATATAAACTTGCATATTATGTCATTCTTACATAATTTATTCCTAAGTATTTTATAGTTTTTGATGCAAGAGTGATTGCTCATGCTTTTTTTCTGCTCATTTTCAGTGGTAGAAATAAAAAGCTATTGACTTTTATAGATTTAGTTTGTATCCTTCAGCTTTACAGAACTTGCTCTTGAAGACTACCACAAATTCTGAGTTAATTTGATATCTTTCCTATCAGCTGAAAAATTAGTATATTTTATTGTTTCCTGATAATTACTCCACTTTATTTTTGTTTTGTTTTAATCTTATTGCATTAGCTGGAATCTCCAGAGATGTTAAATAACAGTTGTGAATAATTTATCTTGATACTGTCTTAAAAGGAAAGTAAACTACACTTTAACAATATGTGTTGAGCTTTTAATATAACACAGAACATAGTTTTATAATTTACATTGTTAGTTCAATAAATAAGCAAGATTAGTTTATAGAGTTTTATGTGAAAAGTAAATGTATGAGATTTTACTATTAATATCTTACTTTTAAGTAAAATGAATTGGGAAGCTCTCCATCTTTTTACATGCTCAAAAATAGTTGAAAGAACATAGGACATACTGGTTCCTTAAAGATGAAATATAATGCACATATAAAATTATTTTGGTCTGCAGGCTTTTCCAATCTTTGATAACATTTTAAATTTCAGCCACAGTTATTCTTCTGTCTAAATCTATTGACATTTGCTAATGAATGTTTTCATATGGTACTTGTAACATCATAGTTATCATAATTGTATCTATTTCCTCATTTCTAATATTTTAAATTTTCTGGGTGTGTGTGTGTTTGGTGTTATAATTAAGATTTTTATTTTAGTGTTCCATCCCTATCAGCCTGGCCAACTCCTACATTCAATTCTTCAAGACTTCACTGAGAAAGAAGCGTTTCCCAACCTCCCAAATAAGGTAAATTATTCCCTCCTTTATGCCTGTGGTACTTGTGTGTGCAGCACTAATATCTATGGTACAATTTATCACAATTGTTTTCTCTTCTGTCTTTTTAACACACTAAGAGTTCCTTGAGGGCAGGAACACCATCATATTCATTTATATGCCATCAGTCCGTATATGCTTGCCCAATAACCATTTGAGGCATGGATAAATGAAGGAAGGCTAAACTGCATTTGCATAATTCTGCCATTGTTCCAAGTATTAAAAATTAGATTACTTCAAATGTATTTCTTTCAATCAGAATGCAGTGTTTATAGATAAACTTAACAACTGAGACACCTACCCCTTAAAATCAGTAGCCTATTTTACACCACCTTGTAGTTCATGATATAATTAAGAATTGATTCCTTTATCAAAAAATACTAACATGGCAGTTAAAGTTGCTTTTATTTAGGAACACTCTGAAATTGTGGATGGTGTTCACTATGGCATTATTACATTTAGGAAAAATAGCTGCTATAATTTAATCAAGGACAGGAGAATAGCTTGTGTAGTAGCAGAGAGCACATTAAATAAACAATTGGGATAAAAGGAGTGAAATGTACTTCAATAATTAATTCAAAAAGCCTTACTAAATATTTGCTATGGTCAAGATTTTGTGCAATAAGAAATAAAATGAGATACACTGCCAGCCCAGAAGCAGCTCATGATGTAAAAGGAGGACAGCCACATAGGTAGAAAATTAAAATAAAAAAAGAGATACCCACAGAGTTCTAAGGAAACACCAACGAGTCAGACAGTATATCAGTAATGTACAGTCTTTTATAGCTAAATATCCTGGCTCACAGAAAAAATGATCTAAAAAAATTTAACAAATTTCAAATTGGCCATTTAGTAAAAAAAAAACATTGACAGAAATTAAAATTAACATTACTTATGAAGTTTAAGAACAGATAACATGACAGGAAAATAATTGTAAAGGACTCTTGAAAATGAGTGAAAAAAATGGACATAGTAATTGGTGTAGCAAGCTAAACACACAAAGAATAGTCAGTGACTTGGAATAAAAATTATCAAAATCAACGATGTTTTTTGATGGTGGAAAATAATTTTTACACCAGTAGGTTCATCTTTAGGGAACCAACTTACCAAAATATACAGAATTGTAACTGTTATATTGAAAATCTGAGCCTGATATCTGAAGCAATTGCTGGAAAGTGCCATTTCTTACCTGACTGCAAAATTTCTGATTTAAGTAGCTTATGACACTACCTGATATAATACCTTGTTTTATAAAGAATTCAACACAAACTGGAAGTAATGCTTGATGTATTGCCTAAAAATAACTTCATTTTATCAAGTGACCCAGGATTCAGGTTCATTTCTTTTTCTGCCTTTCCTTCCTTTCTCTGACAGTCCTTCCTTTCTACCCCCCCCCCCCCCTCAGGATTTTTCTTTTTCTAAGTGACAAGTGCTTTTTTTGTCTTTTAATAAAAAGTCAGACTTCAGCTCTCCAGGGCTCCAGATAATGAGTTTGAATCCCAGGAAATGACTCACGTTGAGAAAAGAGATGAGCCTGCTCACCTTCACCTACACTTTCCTGAACTGACTCATACCTAGGAGAGAATGGTGTACATAGGAGGGAGAACAGGGGCAAACTCTCCTGGCATCAGTTTCTTCACATGTAAAATGAAGGCCTCAGATACAATCATCTTAACAGCAGCCGATATATGATCCGGGAGAGAAATGATTTGTACCAGCTTATCCTGGTTCTACACTAAATATCTGGAAAATTGACAGCTCTCTCCTTTGCATAACTCCTTTTTCCAAGCCCTCCTAAGAGGTCTCAAGAAGAGAGAGGCCTGGTTTTAAAAGAAACTGATTATGGAAGTTAGGGTAAAGAACGAAGCCTTCAGTCTCTCACCTTGAGGCCCAGTGGGATTCCACAAGGAATGAGGACCTAAGACAGACCAGGACCTAACCCATCAGTATATACTCTTTCCTGGACTAAATATTTTGTGTACCTCAGGCTAAAGGATTCTAAGCTGTGATCAAAAGCCTGACCAGTTTCCATACATCTAAATTTGTTGTTCTGAATCTTGAAATAGCCTAATATTGTAGAGCTCCTTGATTAATTGCGAGATATTCCTCAAGTGATTTGGGGTTAATAATAAATTACCAAAATTTACAAATAATTACCTTTTTTGAATAAATTAGAGCCAACTTGAACTTATCTCTAGGTACAATGTCACTCTCACCAACTTGTATCCCAATTTTTTGTGGAACGAGAGAGACAAAATTAGAGCAAGAACATAACGGAAAAGTAAGCACAGGCTGTGCATGTAAATATCATCCGTTGTCTCTATTATAGGAAATATTGTTGAGGACTAATGCTTTTAATGATTGACTCAATCAACAAACATTCATTGATATGGGAATGTGTGTATGGTGAATAAAAAGGAGATGGTCGATGTGAGGGAGGACCCTGGAATAAGAAAGAAGGGCTTTGATTAGTCTAATTATATATACAGGAAGGAGTCTTGGAAGAAGGCCCAGGCTTTTGTCTGTGTGGTAAATCAATTTATTTCCCAACTCTTATCAACAAAATGTCCTTCAGGTAATCAGTTCTATGACTGCAGTGATTCTCAGTCACAACTACACATTAATACCACTTAGGGAACCTTTAAAATACATTCATGCCTGGGCTCCATGTCCACAGATGCTGTTTCAATTGGTTCCCCCGTTAATCTAGTGGTTCTCAATGTTCAGCATGCTTCGACATCACCTGTATGGCTTGTTAAAAATACAGATTTCTAGGGCCCACCGGCAGAATTTCTGATTCAGTAATCTGGGTGGGGTCTGAGAATTCACATGTGTAAGTATTACAGATACTGCTGGTCTCGGGAACCATGTTTTGAGAAACAGCATATTAAACAGTGCCACAAAAAAAGTATACACAGCCTTCCAGACTAGTCTCATGAAGATTGTAATTCACAGTGTTTGGCATGGGACTGGGGAATTTTTATTTTGACAATTATCCTCAGTGATTCTTCTCACAGGGCAAGTTTGGGATCTCTACCGTCAAGATTCTTCTGGCAGAAAGGGGAAGGACAGTGGGGAGGGTGTCTGTTTTTTGCATACTGCTGCTTCATGGACTGAAGCCACGTGGCAAGTTACCATGTGTTAGCAGTTTGTCCTGTATGGCAAGAGTCAGGAGAGATCTTCCACCGTGATCTGCTCTCTCTGGCTTCTTTCTCTCCACGGCTTTCTAACCACTTTGGCTTCCATTCATGCCTAGATCTGCTCTGTCTTGACCCAACCTTCTCGATTCAGTGGATGTCTCCAGAAATAGCCTTATTTTTTCCCTTACTTTTTCCATCACATTACTTTAATGGATGTTTTATATCACCACAACCACTATTTCCTCATTAAACACTTTCCTAAAATGAAAAAATCTGGCTTTTATCCTCATTATTTTACAAAGTAAATGCTGAATAGTTTTTTCTAACACATTGGCAGTCTTAAATTATTTGAACTTTCATGTTACTTAAATATGTGTAAATACGAGTTTCATTTAAACTCCTTGTAACTGTTGTCAATTATGATAATGTAACCATAAAATTAGAAATTAAATAAAAACTGGAAAACTAATTAATTATAAATTCATAATATGCATTTAATATACTAGGTGATATTACATTTTAGAAATATTTAGTTGTGTTCACTGATAAAATAATGTAGCATAATATATGCTTCTGTATCTACTCTGCTTCTCTATTTTGGTATCAGTCATAATATGCCTATCTATCATAATTAGAAAATATATGAATAATATCAAGTCTTTGAATTCTGGTTCGTGATAATCAGACCTCATGCTAAAACTAAACTCTTTGAGGGAGCAATCTTAAAATGTCAATTTTAATTAGATGTCCCTTGAGAACTCTCTAAATTTGTCTTCTTTGCTTAAAGATAAATTTAGTAGCAGTATATTGTTGAAATCTATGTTAAATGCCTATGTAATCCAATTAGTGCTACAAGAAGAAACAGAAAAGTTCTTCATAAGATATTTAGATTTAGTATTAATGTTAATGATTGATATGACAAAGGCAGAATATGCACAATACGGTTCACAAAGTGAATATATATAATGACCTGCTACTGCCTTGGTGCTTGTAAGTGCAGAGTCCTATACTCTGAAGTGCCAGTATATACTGTAAGTCTCCCTAAAGCTTCCCCAGTAGGTACTATGAAACCCATCATGAGTACAGCATAGGCTGGGAGATGACACCTTTTCCTAAAAAAGAAAAAAAAGAAATATATATATATATATATATATAGAGAGAGAGAGAGAGAGAGAGAGAGAGAGAGAGAGAGAGTAGGTGCTAACATGAGCACCAATCATGCAGTAGGTGGATATTCAATAATATGATTTATGTTTATATATTTCTTAGAGGTTTCAACTAAAATCCAAACATAAAATTTTAATTTTTTTTAATTGTGAACTCACAGACCCCAAGACTATATCTCTAAACCCCAGGACTTAGCAGAGGGCAAATTAGGAAAATTACTGTACTTTAGAATAATGATTCTTACTAGGGTGGAAGAAAGTTGTTTGTCCCCCTAGCACACTGGATTAGAATAACTTGAAACCTTTTCAAATTACACATGTTCTACCAGTAAAGGACACTGCTTTTGAGAATTTCCTGCTATGGCAATGCATTGTTACTGATGGGAGTGGTTATATAGCTTGTGTTACAAAGAGAAAAAGGAGTTTAAGAACCACTGCATTCAAAAACTACCAAAGATGTCTTTAACAATCAATATTAGATACTTTCCTTCGGTTGCAATCCTTTACCTCTAAGAGCCATATAATGTTGCCTATCTCTTTCTTGAAACTCTTTCTTCCCTATGTTTCTTGAGAACTTATTTTATTGCTTACCCTTCTACTTCTGTGACTGCTCCAAATCTTTCTTTTTCACTGGCTCCTCTTCATTTCCTTGTCCTTAAATGTATGTGTCCTATAAAGTTATCTTCCTTTTTTAGACTTTCATTCTTAACAGACATTCCCAATTCTATAAAATATTCAGGAGACTGCTTTTAATCTTTAAAATTATTGGGCAAAGGAATAAAGAGGATCAAGGATTAAGTAAATGAACATATCAAATATGAATTAAAATAATCCCACTTCTCATCACTGTAGATGATTACAAAAATGAGTCAATCCTTTCAACAGGTAGCAAAACGTTGGAAAAACAAATTCAAATTATAACCAGAAATTTTATTCCACACATATTTTAGCCCAGTGAAAAATTTCGTTAAGGGGAAATGTCATAAAACAATCCTTTACAGAACGTAGTACCTGATTAACTCTAAGAAATATAAATCACATACTTTTTAAAATTTTTTTTGTCTTTTTCGTAACCGGGAAGGGGATCGCAACCCTTGGTGTGGTGTCGCCCACACTGCGCTCAGCCAGTGAGCACACCGGCCCTTCCTAGACAGGATCCTAACCCGCGGCAGGAGTGTCGCTGCGCTCCCAGCGCCGCACTCTCCTGAGTGCGCCACAGGCTCGGCCCTAAATCATATACTTTTTAAAAATAAATTAAACGAATGGTTAGTCAGAGAAAGTATCTGGGAAAAGAAAAGAATTTCTGGCTTCAAACATGGTGTTATCAAATAGAATATCTGGTTTCAAATATGTTCTTATTGAATAGGATTTGATATTTGGATCTCTGGATCATGGCTTAAAATGTGCACACACACACACACACACACACACACACACACACACACACACACACACACACACCTGGATAGAGGTGAAGACAAGAATAGAAAGACAACGTCTTTCCCCAGAAGATTTTCTGGCCTAATTGGGAGAACTTTTTATTGAATGTGGATGGAAAAAAAAGAAAAAAAAATGATTAAACTTGAGATTGCAGATTCCTTGGAGAATTTAAGAATATATATTAGGTATATTTACACAGAAGAATTTAAGGAAGTGCCCTGTGACTCATAAGAGGTAACGCTTGAGAAAGAGTCTGTGATACCTCTACATTAACTTAATTTTTGCATTCTCATCTTGGCTTTTACACAAATTTCCTTCTCTGGATTTTAGTTTCCTTATTAATATAATGAAGTGTTTCATCTAGATCTGAGTATTAGTCAGGTTAGGTTATGCTATGCTGCAGTGATCATTTAACTCTTAAATATCAGGGGCCTAACACAGCTAATGTTTACATCTTGCACATGTCTAATACTGGTCTGCAAGGGTCTTGCTCCATTTAGAAACTTGGTGACCCAGCTAATAGAAACCTTGTTATACTGAGATACCACCATCTCAGTACCAGGCTTCCCCTAATATAGTAGGAGAGGATATTGATTAAAGGGGCTTATTGCTTTTAATTGCCTCACCCAGAAAGTGGCATTCATCACTCCCACCACAGCCAATTGGTCAGAACTATTCTCATGGTCCAAACTAATTGCAAGAGTGTATGAAAAATTTAAAGGAACATGTAGAATATTTTGTGATCATTTCTATATCTGCCACAATCTCAAATTTCTCAACAGGAATCTTAAAATCTATAGTTCTTTAGTCACAAAGGCTAGCATTTACTGACTACCTTCTACTTGTCAGGCAATTTACATATGTTAAAACTCACTACCTAGAATAATCCACTGAAGCAGGCAATGTTATACCAATTTTAGAGATGAAAAATTGGTTTAGAGAAAACAATTTTTCTAATACGTATTAAAGTTGAGCTCTGAATCCAGGGCTATTTAATTCAAATAACTTTGACGTTCCTGTAAGTCTCTCTGTCTTCCATGAGTATGGTATAATAAAAGTGGTTTTCAAAAGCTTGTGCTTTTGCATAACTAGGAAAGCTAATTGGAAATGTGTTTTAACTAAAATGCCTAAAAGAAATTGTATGTTCTTCTGCAAGAGGACTGCAGGTTATCTAAAATGTCACATTTCTTTACTTTTGATTTAAATTATGTAAAATCATATGATGATAATGATTATCTAATGCTTATTAAAAACTCTGATAGCTCATTACAGGTTTTTGAAAAAAAGTAATATATTATAAATTGAGTAAAAATTACAGGGGTACTTCGAGATATAAATTGGGTGCTATTGTGATAGATTGGATGATCATGAAGAGATTTACAGTGCAAGGATTCCCAGATTGCATCATACAAAGTGTTGCTCCTGTATTTGTAACTTCTTTGTTCTTGCCAATTGAATATATAGGTACCATCACATTAGCTCTCCTGATGTTTTGTTTACCTGGAACCAACTCCACAGTTATTTGGAAACCCCAGGTGATTGAATGAAGTTTTCCCTTTGCATTTGATGATTTGACATTAATGCAACAATAAAAGTCATCAATTTAATTAATAATCACTGAAAATTCTCCATTGCACTGACACCCCTAAATTTATCCTCAATTAAAGAGATGCTTGCATTTATTCATTTTGCTATATTCATTGAATACCTACGGTATGCCCAGTGCCATCCCAGGACTGGGATCACAAAGATGAGTACGTCAGAGTGTTTGCCATTAAAGTGCTCATGATATTGTGAGTAAAAATATTTTGTTTCCATTAATTTTTTCCCCTTAAGTGGGCCCCCAAAGACTCTCTTTGTAGTAATTTACTTTACCTATTTTCTTTTTTTTTTTTTTTCCTTTTTGTCTTTTTTCGTGTCCGGCAATGGACCGCAACCCTCAGTGTCGCGCCTGTACCGGACCGGGACCGGCAACGGGATCGCAATCCTCGGTGCTGCGCCCGCCCCTTGCTCAGCCAGTGAGCGGGAACCGGTCTGTATGTGGGATCCGAACCCTCGGCAGGAGCGCCACCGCGCTCCCAAGCGGCGCACTGTAGCAGTGCACCACCGAGCCGGCCCTACTTTACCTATTTTCTAATGTAACTAAGCTTTTCATTATTTTATTATGTCATTTGTGCTTGTATTGTCTATATGGCACCTGTTTTTCAAAATACTTAAGAATATTAATTAGCTTGTTTTTCAGCACAAAAGATAAAATCATGCTTTAAAAATGTAATTACCTTTTATCAGTTGTAGTAATAAGATTTATTTTACATATTTGTTTTGCAATAATATACAAACAAATGCTAGGAACAAAATATGGGTGGATTTTTTTTTTAGCTGATATTTTTTAGGAGAAATGAGTTATTGACATCTAAAGTTTATAAATATGCACCACTTTTCATTTGACAGAAACTCCTGAAAACAACCACCAATTTCCTGGAGCAAAATTAATATAAAATAAAATTTTGAGAAACTTTCTTTTCCTTCCTTTCAATTTTTATTAATTAATCAATTATTCTTAACTTGTTTATGGGAGTTGGAAATGTTTTTCAAATATAGAAAAAATGTACTAGTTAATCCATAAATGCCCTCTTGTGACAGTCTCCAAAAATGCAACTGCTTTTCCCCCTACTTACTATGCTTTTATTTTTTTCTAAAATAATTTTATATATCGGTACTGTAACCATTTTGATAAAGAAAAATTTCAGTTTTATATTTTATTTGAACAAATTAACTTATCTCTTTTTTAATAGGCCATGTGATATCTTGAAAGTTAGGCAAAAAAACTTTTGACAACACTCTTCCCTGTGCAGAGTAATTATTGGAAAACCCTTGGAAAGATTCTCCTTCTACTGTGTGCTACCTTACTCCACGTTGGTATACACTGGGAGGGAATTCTAAATGTTGTAAAACGATCCTTTCTTCAACCTTTTTAGAGAACTTCCAGAGTAATAAAATAACATTTTCCAACGTGATAGTTAAAAGAGAATAAAAACATTGAATTAGCTTTAGTCATTCCTTCATAAATTATTGATAATTTTAATCAATTAACTTATATAGGCTATGGTCATCTGTGGGGCTTCTAGAAGATAAGTTATTATTTACATTTAAAGATAAAACAATTGATTATAAAGCAGTTCAATGACTTGCCCAGAGTTAAGCAAGGACAGCACCATCTGACCCAGGTGCCAACACATGGCCTTCTCCTGGGCTACAATCATACCTGTGTTCAAAAGCCAAATGACTGCAAAAGGTTTTAAAAGTCGCTTGATGTGTATTTCTTAAAATTTATTTCTAAAACTTTGTTTTAGGCCAAGAATACCTAGCTTTATTCTAGTTTCAAAACATGAAAAGGATGTTGAGGTATGGTTTTTCCCAACAGTTAGTCTAGAATTCTTTTCATAAAGAAATAAATCATAAAATTTCTTCTTAGGAAGATGACATAACATACAACTTTGAAATTAGACTGACCTGTGATTGGAAAAGTTGTTTGATTTTTAAAAAACGTATATCAGTTTCTTTTTTTTCTGTTTTATTTTTAATTGACAAATATTAACTGTATATATTTATGGAGTACAAAGTGATGTTTTGATATGTGTATACATTGTGGCATGATCAAATCAGGCTAATTAGCATATTCATCACCTCATATATTTATCCTTTCTTTGTGATGAGAACATTTTAAATTCTCTCTTTTTGCTATTTTTAAATATACAATACATTATTATTAACTATAGTAACCTACTTCCCCAGCTCATCCCAGCAATAACTCCTGGTCTATTAATCCCTCCTAGAAGGAGTTTGACCACATATTGGGTACCCCGACTCTTAAAACTTTCTCCTGAGGAACTGATCCTAAACCTCCTAGCTCTAGGAGCAGATTCTTTCTCTGAAAAATGATAATAATAGTAACCTATTTCAGACTGCTTTAGCGAGATTTATCTGAGATTTATATATCCTTTGCCCTCAGTAAAGTCTTAAAGTAAAAGCCATTACTTTTAGGAAAATGTTTAAATTTGTGATGTGAACTCAAAAGAAAACACAATCTAAGTTTATTTTGAGGCTAAGAGGGCCACATATCAATAACTATTTTTGTATTACTTTCTTATACCTCAAATTTAAAAATAACATAATTATATCTACATGCTTAATGTTCATAGCAGATGAAAATGATAAGAAAATATAATACTGTACTATTTTCACTTCTATTAACTTAAATAATTTGTCTGAACTAAATTCTCTTGCTAATAAAACCTGCCAATAAGTAACAGAGATGCACAATTTTCTCCTGAGACTGATATAATCTTGAATTTACAAAGTTTTACCATCACCACCTGCGGGTGTAAGGGGTAGAGAATACAAATCAGTGATCTGTGAAGGAAATCAGAGACATCCTCGACAAAGGACAGTCTAAGGAGAAAGCATGAAACCCAGATGCTTGTCATTCTCACCTCCAGGAGGGAAACCTTGGGAGCCATGGAGTCTGAATCTCCCACCATTTTGGAAATGAATGCAATGCATTTTGGAGGGCTACCCATGGGATGAGATTTTCTACTTGGGGAGCCCTTGCAAATAATCACATCATTTAACTTCATAATCACCTGTGAATTTCAAACCAGAATGCAGAATGACGTAAGAAAATGATTATCGGTTTTGATATCTGAAAAGTTTCCCCTATCCCAAGAGCAGACTTTGACATCTCTTTTCCCTCACCTTCCATACTCAATTTATTATCATTCTTATAAATCTCACTTCCTAAATATATCTTGAATCTTCCCACTCCAATCCACCTTTACCAATACCACCCTAGTTGAAGATACCATCATCTTTCATCCAGGTTACTACAATAGCCTACAAATTGGTATTCCAGAATCCACTCTGGTAGTTGCTCACTACTGTCACTTGCCTGCGACCCCCATGCAACCAAACACACATAATAACTTCTGTGTCATGACCACAGGCAGGGTGATCTTTTGAAAATACAAATATGATAAAATAGCATACAAGTTTGAAACCTTCAATGATTTTCTATCACTCATAGGATAAAGGGCTCAATTCTAATTGCCTAAATCCCCTACCTGACCTTCCATGTCTATTTCTCCAATCTTGTGTCTACCCACTGTTCTCAGCAAATTGTGAACCTCACTGGCTTTTGTCTAGCCCCCCAAATACCCTAAATTCTTTTCTGTTTTAGGGATCTCCCAAACATTTTTTTCTTCTCCTATCTTTTGCCTAATTAATACCTATTCATCTGATCCCAGCTCAACATCACTTCCACAGAATAGTCCTGCTATCCCCCAGGACTTCTGGTTCATTTCCTCCAAACGACTTACCACAGTTTACACCTAAATGTTTATCTGACGATGCGTTGACAAGAACTGGCTATGGGCCCATTAGACTGTAAGCTCCACGAGGCTGTGTCTACTTGCCACTATAATTCCAGTGCCTACGACAGTACTTGGCACATGGTTGGTGCTTAATAAATATTTATTGAATAAATTAATTCCTTGTTTTTCTCTCTACTAGAGAAATCATTCTCTGTTTAAACTCTCTTTAGTACAAATATGTGTCCCACACAATATTTTCATTCTTTCCTTCCTCTTCTTCCCAGTTGCAAACTGTTCAGCTGTAGTTGCCAAACAACTAAACTATCTTAATCCAACGGTGCCACCTGTTGGCCCTTTTCTGCCTCCCATATTTCCCTCCATCTCTTCCTCTGGGGGAATTAGGCCACTGACACACACTCCTCACCTGTCCTTCTCCCTTACTTAAATGGATAACTACGTTTACCTTTAATCAACTTCTTTCTCATATGTGCACACATATCCTTCCAAACTTCTCATGTCTTTCTATTTCGATTTTCGTTCAGTTATTCAGGAAAATTTCTTCCACTTCCTTCCTCCTTCTTTCTTCCTACTTTCTCCTCTTCCTCTCTCTCAGCTTTTTCCTCTTCCTTCCTCTGTTTCACTATAACATTATTCCTATAAAAATATATTCGAAGTTCTAAAAATTTACTTTCCAACTTTTGTCTTAGAATTACTTATAAGTAGAACTTTCTGAAAGTCCTTTGGTTTACAAAACCAAAATGTATATATTCATCCTATTATCATTACTATATACTTGTCCCATTAGCATTACTGATAAAGCCTAAAATTCTAGAATTTTTACAGTAATACTGCATTCTTCCTCTATTTTAGGGATAAACTTAGATGGATAACTTTAGCAAACATATAATCCCAATGAATTAGTCTTTTATTAAGTAATAGTAGACTATTGTACATATATGATCTATTTGGTGAAATAATTCATTATGTGTTTAATAACAGGAAAATGAAATAAATACTAAAAAAGTAAAAGGAAAATAAGTTTGTTTCATAACTTTTAATGTAGATTTGTTACTTCCTCATCCCAACCACACTATACTTAATGTTGCAAGTTTATGATTACAAAATAAAATGAACAGTATCTAGAAATAACCTAAAGAAGTAGAAAATTTTGAATTGTGAGCCATATTTAAATTATAATCTTAAATATATCATTTAATCTTTCTAAAATTACATATGAAAATCAACAACGTAGATGATCATTTGAATAGAAACTTCCCTACGTAATCTGGATATTTTACAAGTACATTGAGAAACACTGATAATAAAAATACATATATATATTTAAAAGTTCTTAAATGTCAAAATTAATTTTATTAAAATTATTTTGTGTGAGTGTTGATTACTTGGCTACTTTAGCATGACATCTTATCTCATTCAATATTTCTTTTTTTTTTTTTTGTCTTTTGTCTTTTTCCGTGTCCGGCAACGGATCGCAACCCTCAGTGTTGCCCCCGTACCGGACCGGGGACCGGCAACGGGATTGCAACCCTCGGTGTTGCCCCCGCACCTCGCTCAGCCAGTGAGCGGGAACCGGTCTGTATGTGGGATCCGAACCCTCGGGCGGGAGCGCCACCGCGCTTCCCAAGCGGCGCACTTATCCAGTGCGCCACCGGGCCGGCCCCTCATTCAATATTTCTTGAAATCTTTAATACACAATAAATTTGATGTTACTTAAAATTTTACATAGACTGACAGTCAATAAAGTAATTGTGGACAAAATTACTACTATATTTAGAACATGAAAACAAAGAAGGGAATTACATTTTTTCAATGTTTATTCTATGAAATTAATTAATAATTACTATAAATTTAACAAATATTTTAACACAAACTACAGCATCACCTTTTGTAAGGACAAACTCACCTATCACTGAATTCAACTCAAGTTGTCAAACATTTACGGAGCAATGACTTAATATTATGAACAATACATAGATGAGGAAGACAAAATCCCCATCTTTCCTGAGCATGAGTGAACCTAGCAGAAAAAGTGGACATCTGCTTTCAAACAAAAAAGAAATGAAGGAGAAAAAAAGCTGATCGTTTTACAAATATTAATCTTGCACAAGTCAGAGGACCCACCTTTCAAGATCTTGTGATAAACTCTTTAATGAGGCCATCGGTCTAGCCATTCTTCATATAACAGGTCTGAAATATTTATTGCTTTGATTTGTATCATTATAATTCTTAAAAAATTCTTTCATCATAAAAATTATAACCAAAAGTTTATAAAAATGGTCAGTAAAATAGTTGTGAGGGTACTTGAACAGAGTGGATTTGTAGAAAATCTACATTACCCTCTACTGATTAACAAATGAGAAAATGTTATCATGGTAAATGTTTTGCAAATAGCATTTATATATCTGGCCCTCACTTCATGGGCACTAGTAGTGATAATTAGTTTTGTATCTCATGAATATTCACAATAAAAAAATTAAAAAATAAGTTTTAAAAAAGATCAAAAGTTTCACGTCTTACACAAGTGTCTTATATATACCTTTTGTTTATTAAAATGTTCTTTGACTTTATCAAAACAGGAAGCAATCTATAGAGACAGATTTCTTGATAAAAATATTTTATTTATATGCCTAAGTATTGTTTTTCTATAGAAGCATTCAAATTGGTATTGTGGATTTTTTTTATTGTAACATAGTTGATTATACAACTCTGTGAGGTACAGAGTTGAATATCGATAACTGTGTGCAAAATGTGATGTTCAAATCAAGACAATGAGTACATTCAACATCATATAATGTAAATCGTTTTCATGGCCTTTTACCAATTCTTCTCTTACAGCCCCTTTCCCTCCCCCTTTCCCACCTCTGGTAACCTCAGTTCTGTTCTCTCCTTTTGAAAGTTTAACATATTATTGTGATTGCTGTATCTTTCTTTCTTTCCTATTTTTAAAAAATTTATTTGTTTATTTTTTAGCTCCCACATGTGAGTGAAGACGTGGTATTTCTCTACATATCTTAAATTTTTTCTTCCACAAGAGTGTTTTTGAAGCATAAGATTCTTTCTTTGTATCTAAGAGGTAAAAGTAAAACAAACAAAAGAAAAACCATGCAGGTCTGGCTACACATAAGATCCCATAAGCAAAATGTCCAGTCTTCAGATATGATTAATGCCTCCATATTATACTGCTGTGAAGCTGGACTGCTCATCAATTTGACCAAAAGCTAAAAAGGAGACAAGATTCAAAAAAATTCATGTGCATGTTTGAACAATCTTAGCATCAATTTGGAGACATTTCTATCTCCAACATGTTCTTTTTAAGTGAATTTAAAGAAATTGTCCAGAGCTTTAATATTTCTAAATAAAGCATTTTTTTTTCCTTTGTCTTTTTTCCGTGTCCAGCAACGGATCGCAACCCTCAGTGTTGCCCCCGTACCGGACCGGGGACCGGCAACGGGATTGCAACCCTCGGTGTTGCTCCCGCGCCTCGCTCAGCCAGTGAGCGGGAACCGGTCTGCATGTGGGATCCGAACCCTCAGGCGGGAGCGCATTTGGAGACATTTCTATCTCCAACATGTTCTTTTTAAGTGAATTTAAAGAAATTGTCCAGAGCTTTAATATTTCTAAATAAAGCATTTTTTTTTCCTTTGTCTTTTTTCCGTGTCCAGCAACGGATCGCAACCCTCAGTGTTGCCCCCGTACCGGACCGGGGACCGGCAACGGGATTGCAACCCTCGGTGTTGCTCCCGCGCCTCGCTCAGCCAGTGAGCGGGAACCGGTCTGTATGTGGGATCCAAACCCTCGGGCGGGAGCACCGCCGCACTTCCCAAGCGGCGCACTATCCAGTGCGCCACCGGGCCGGCCCTAAATAAAGCATTTTTATATACTAATTATATCCATAAAAGTGTGGGTCTCATGAGCTGTAATATGTTCTCCTCTACCATATGAGTTTAAGATTAGAAAACAATAATAGTCCAGGACTAAATCCTTAAGAATACCCTAATCAACTGGAATAGTTTGATATAAGTTAAAAGATCATTGTAGCACTATTCACAATAGTCAAGATATGGAATCAACCTAAGTGTCCATCAGTAAATGAATGGATACAGAAAATGTGATATATACAAATAGTGTACACAGTGGAATACTATTCAGCCTTTAAAAAGAAGGAAATCCTGTCATTTGCAATAACATGGATGAAACTGGAGAACGCTATGTTAAGTGAAATAAATAAGCCAGACACAGAAAGACAAATGCACATGATCTCGCTTATATGTGGAATCTAAAAAGTTAAGTCATAGGAACAGAGAGTAGAATGGTGGTTACCAGGGGCTTGCAGGGGGAAGAGGGTGTTGGGGAGACATTGGTTGAAGGATACAAATTTCATGAGATAGGAGGAATAAGTTCAAGAGTTCTATTGTACAATATGGTGACTATAGTTAATAACAATGTATTGTGTTCTTGAAAATTGCTAAGAGAATGGATTAAGTTTTCTCTCCCTCAAAAAATAAGTATGTGAGGTAATGCATATGTTAATTAGTTCAATTGAGTCGTTCCATCATGCGTACATATTTTAAAACATCATACTGTGCAAAATAAATATACACAATCTTTATTTGTGAATTTAAGAAGGGAAATAAGTTAATAACCAGTGGTTTGTGAATTTGTTAATGGAAAAAATCAAATAAGATTACATATACCTTCTAAAATATTATAGAATGCAAATTAATTTAATATCTTTATCACAAAGGAAATATTATTCATACAAGGAAAAATAAATGAGAAAAACTTAAGACAGGAAACTGAATTTTTCCAAAAAAAAAACAAACCCAAAAATCATATAACTATCCTTAATGCTGACACATTTCTGTCTCTATTCCCATATAGTATTAGGCCAATGTTTCCTTTACTTTGAATAGATAGTTTATTATTTGTATCATATTACATATTTTGTGTTAAATAAATTACAACAATAACAATTTATATCTCGGGTTAAAACATCCTTCGAGAACACTAACATGATTTAAATAAAATCTATGAAAGCTTGCATTCTTATTGTACAAACATCATAATATAATTTTTTATAAATATATATTGTTTTATATATCAATTTCATATATAATAATTTAATATATTTATTTAATTCAGAAATGGTGAATATTCAGATATTCACTTAAAATGATTCATCTCTTGTGGAAACTGAGTTTTTATCACGTGGCTACTTTGAGTTTACTTGAAACTATTGGCCAACTTTTTTGTTAAACTATATGTCCTTACACAAAAGTGAAGATAAATATTGAAGAGGCATAAATGTGAAGCTAAAATTATTTAGTTCTCCCAATACTGGCATTTTTAACTGCTCAAATCTTAAAATTCTAAAGAATCTGAGAGGTCATTTAATTCTTTGCCCCTTTCCCCACCACTTGGCAAGTTGACTTTGAGTTAACTGGACTGAAACATTAGACCATAAATGATTAACTCCAAAAGCTAAGCCTGATTAGCTACTGTTCAATTTTAAATGCTTACAATCAATGCTCTTGTATTCAAAATGCCCCATTAATAATATTATGTGTACCATAAATTTAGTGAGTATGTAACTAGAGGGGAGGGGTGAATGCAAGTATTCTTACATTTATGCTGTTCATTCGTTTATTCAACAAGTATTTACAAAGCATTTATAATATAATTGGTATTTATCATTTTAGATAGATTTTAATGTTGGTTTATTTTTTATATATTTACTTCATATTTATATGTTTACTCCTTTATAGTTCTTAAAATAAGTATGCTCAAAATAGCTACTTCTATTTCTATATGTACACAAGAGGGGTCTTCAAAACATTCATGGAAGTACTAGTACTTCTTTCAATACTATTTTTCCACAAATTTTTTGAAGTACCTCCACTTATACATGCCTGACCTTGAGCACAGTTGGCCTTCATGAACTTCATTCTATATTGATCTTATTTCCGTATGGAAATAGTAAACACAACTGATGCTACCAAAGGAGAGTTAACTTGGTTACAGGGTATACCATATCTAAACATAATAAATCATTTTTTCTCTGAATTTGTGTTTCATGTTTTTTTCATAGTCATGTAGCTACAACAATGGTTTTCTTTGCTCTTAATATTAAATGTGGATTTTGGAAGTCATCATGACAAAATAATGAGAATTGACTAGTGCAATGTTAGATATAAAATATGTGGTTTTATTCATCAAGAGAAAATAATATAAAGTAGTAAAATATATACAAATGTGTATAGATATGCATATATATGTATATTTCCCAGTTTATAACCTTATTTTCTATAGTGATTTTTTTTATAGAGAAAGAAAGAGATTGATTCTAAAAAGTTTGGATACATTGAAGGCTTTTGGGGAAGGGACGGTTAACAATAAAACTGCTGAATTCAGAAGAATTTTAAATCTGAGGTGTTATATTCCAAGATAATTTTTTGACTGAACCAAAGTCACAGTAATATGTATCATATTATTTATTGTAAGTCTAATCAGTGAATCTCATTATAAAGCTACCCATAATCTAGTGTACTTAAAACATAAATGTGGTGTCATTAAACTGCTGACAAACCAGTTTTATTACAGAAATAGCTTGAGTTGAAAGAAGGATCTTGAAAAGTTTTCTGCTTTATTTTTTCAAGCACCACAAACTAATAAGCAAAAACATATGAATTAGATAAAATACTTCATTAAGTTACTTTTATTGGGTGAGTCAATGTGATATGATTACATTTCAGAGACATTTAATTCCCCATCATAAAAAATCACATTGATGTTTGGTTATATTTTCTCTTTTGGTGATGTAGCCATTCAAAGTATTTTACTCATATCAAAGCAGAGATATTATGAAGTTAAAACTAAAGTCATTTTCATCAAAGCTAATCACAAATTTTATTTTCTTAAGTGTTTCCCAGAGTAATCGCATTGCAGGTCTGTAAAGGAGACTCTTAAAAGTACTCTAGGGTCTTGGGTTCTAATTAGAAAGAATCCCATCAAACTTGGGAGCATTTCTGTGATGATAGTCGGAGCAAAAACAAAAACACCCACATTTGGTTCATGAAGCTTTGGATGAACCCATTGAACACTGATATTTTAGGAAGGTATTTCTTAAAGCTGGAAGTATAATTGGCCATTCATTACTTAGACGGGCAGCTCGGTGGTGGTTTGCACCCATTTGTATAACTTATGTAAATGCATAAATGCTTCCTTTGAAATAATATAAAACCTGAATCGCTAGATAAACTCGTAAATTATAGTTGCTTGCTATCTCACGCACAGGTCCCTTTTTATTGGTTAAAAGACGTAGGTGAACATCACAGATGCAAAGTGTTTGTTGTTAAGAATGTGTGTTTACAGGTGTGGAATACCCTAAGGATGGGTAGAACTGATACCCTGCTGCAGGTGCAGACTTTAATAAACAGGAACTTGTCTTTCCTCTAATCACTTCTCTCCTTTATCATGCTTTTGGATTTTCTCAATTCACATTAAGTATCACTTGTGCATAAAGCATATACAGTGTGCTATATTTATTTAGGTATACATGTGACTAGATCTTCTCTGAATAAAACCCAAAATGTATTCACATGAGAAAATGGAGTGGTTTAATTTAAATATTTTAGGAGTGCTAGAATACTAATAAACATCTGGAAGAACAGATAAAACTAGATAAATGTTTAGCCTTGTTATGAGTAACACGCTAGCATACGATTAGGTTTATAATGGTTGTAATTTAACAAAACTGTTGTATGAAATATTTTGTTTAGCATTCATTAAAAACTGTTAATGCACTTGTGTTTTTCATGGACTAAATTTTTTGCAGCAGACGCACATTATTAGTATAATACAAATATGCTAAAAAGCAAACAGTTTGGTGTTAAAATGTTTTAACTAGGATTGTGAAAAGAAATTTTACACCAATCTTTATTTTTTTCATTTTTACAAGGAAAATTTTACCACAAATTCCATATTTTAATGATATTATACCAACTCTATTTTTTAAACTCATTTTGTCACTGTTTTGTAACAGAAACACTGTAAATATTATAGATGTGGTAAACTATTATACTTGTTTTCTTATAAATGAAATGATCTGTGCCAACACTGACAAAATGAATTAATGTGTTACTAAGGCAACAGCCACATTACATGCTTTCTCTTTCACAGTAGGCAGCAGAGCATATGGTTTTCTCTTAATGGAACGCTAGCTTCTCATTAACATACCAGTAGCAGTGTCAGAACTTACAAACCAGCATAACAGGGAGATGGAAAAACTTATAAATTAGACCCTTTCAGTACTATTGAGAAGGAAATGACTGATGTTCTAAGGTACAATATTTAGCTAATACTGTGCCCTTTTCTGCACCTTCTTTCCACAAAAAAAAAAAAAAACAAAAACAAAAAAAACTTTCTTCTTATAATAAATATAAATATAAATATTGAAGTGCAAGTAATTTCTACCCTGCTTCTAAGAGTGATTGACACCCTGATTTTGATAAGTCTTCTTAAAAATAATTGTTGCCTTTTTGCTCACAGTATGTCTTAAACAGCTGTATTTTTACCGTTTTGTTTCAATACAGTGAAGCAGTTGAAATATAAAGCTAATTTTCATGTCTTTCTAAAAGAAGAAATCTATCAGGTAAACAAAAAATGAAGATGAGAAGGAAACCATTTATTTTCAGGAAGCTAAAGATGACCATTTCTATAACAGAAGTGGAGCCGCCAAGAGGTTACGATTGGTAGTGAAGGGAAGAGAATTATTTTCTTTAGTCTCCATTTCACTGTGTGGTTTCAACCGTATTTAGCTGTCTCATAATAATTACCATGGTATGAATTTTTCATCCAATTTTTTATCTTTATTTCAAGCCCCTTCTCACCAAGAACTCACATGTATTTGTGGAAGGAATATATCAATGTCATGTCTTAAAAGACACATTTTAAAATTTAAACCTATACATATGACATAGAAATTATAGATAAGCATGACATGTTATATGACCTCACATTCCAGGAATTCCATAAGCTGAAATAGGTTTTATCATTTATATTTTTTAACGTAATTTCACTATAAAAGTGAAATACAGCGTCCTGGAAAAGCTACTTATGTTTCAGGGTTGTTGTAGAACAACTATCAGAAAGAAAGCAGATGTATTAATCCTCTGATAACCAAAAATCTGAAGAGAAAACAAAGTGGATGGATGGTTTACTCCAAAGATTTTGTCTACATTGGTTCAATTCACTGAATGGAAAATTTTACTTATGAGTCTAGTCATTTACTAGGCTTTCTGTAGTGATGTTTGTAGATGTATTCCTTAGATCGGCAGATCATGATGAATGAAATGATTGTCTTTTAAAAGCACAAATCAGAAATATATGAATAATATATTTCTAAACCATAAAAATATAAACAAACTTTCTAGTCATTAACTACCATGAATAGGTAATCCATTGACATATGTAGCCTTTTAAAAATTATTTTTTCTCTTTGGGGGAGTTCAAAGTTTAACTGAATTCTGGCAATTATCCAATGTTAGAATATTTGTGACTTAGGTTATTTTCTACAAATGTCTAAAAATACAGGGCCAGGAATCAATGATGTGAAAGAAGGTATACAAATAACTTTGTTCCAAGAGGTATTATCAGCCTGATTTTCTAGGAATTGAACCCCAGTGATTAAAATTTTTCAATTTCTTTATTTTCCTTTTGCAAAGAGAAAGATACTAGTTCTATTGACAGAAAGACCTTTCTTGTTCCCATACATCATAAGATGTGACAGTATGTTTATTTCATAATCATTCTCCTCTCCTTGTCTCAAAATTTGCCATTATCCTCAACCTGATTACAATTGCTTTGGAAAGTGAGTTGATAACTATTATTGATTCAGGCCCAAGTTATGAATGCAAACCATAATTTAAGGGTGTTTCTATACTTTCAGAGTATAAAGCAGCCAGATAACCATGGCCCATGCTGCAGATTTAATTTTAGTGTCAAAGGATCTGGATTTGATAAGTACTTTTTTCCCCCCCAGAATTCAAGAGATACACAGGGAATAACTGGCTGCTTGGCATATTCCTACTTACCTATAGGTAATTTCTTTATAACCCTAACAAAGGTGTGTGAGAAGTCATTGCCTCTATGTATGTTTGTCAACACCACCAAATCAGGAACATCTCTATATACAGGTGTTAAAAGAAGCTTCCACCTCATGTCTAGCATTAAAACTTAAACTGATGATTGTTATTCAGCTGAAGACAGTATCAATATAAAGTGCCACCGATCTGGTCACTATCTCTGGGAGGCTGCCAGAGCTTCTGCATTGGCTTCAGGGTATCATCTGTGAAGGACGCCAATTAAGATCACAAGATAGTGGCTGGTAATAATAAACTTCTAATGATGTTCCTGACTGAAAA
The DNA here is from genome assembly GCF_000696425.1 of Galeopterus variegatus. Taxonomy (NCBI): domain Eukaryota; kingdom Metazoa; phylum Chordata; class Mammalia; order Dermoptera; family Cynocephalidae; genus Galeopterus; species Galeopterus variegatus. The sequence continues at coordinate 154,190 of NW_007731163.1, forward strand.
GAGGTAATTAAAATGTGTATATGGATGACCCTAGCTTCTGTCAGCTGTGTGGCTGTTACGCTGACAATGTTCATGTTTTGTTTAGGAAAAGGAGTTAGTGTTGTCTAACAACAATAAAATAAGAAATTTAATAATATAGACAGGATTGCCTTGAAAATGCACACTAGTTTCAATTTTGTGGCATCCCTGATAGAATTCAGTTGGCTGCTGTCTCCTGACTGGTCAGTTTGTTGTTGTTTTGGTTACTTGATGGTAATTTCTCCCTCCCTGCTCTCCATCCTCTCTGTCTGCATTTCTACCCTCCCACTCCCCAGCCCCAGCCCCAATATGAGCTTTTCAGTTGTTGAATTTTGCTAGGACTTGGCCTTATCTTCTTCAGGTGCTTCTTGAAATCAAAGACTGTGTTTTGAAAAGAAAGACTATTAATTAGATAGCAAAGGAAGCCAGTCCTCTTATCTCTCGATCTGGTCGTGGACATAAGTGCTTCACACTTTTTCCATTCCCTAACCCTGAAGCCCAAAGCCTTCCTGTACACCTGCTCTGCTCAGCTCATCAATTTTCTGTGAGCCGGCTAAGTTCCTTTAAGCCTATCCACTGAGAGGTGGTGATAGCTCTCTGAGAAAAAGAAGAAGAGAAAGAGAAACAGAATGTGCTTCAGGCCTTTATCTTGAGCACACTGTTTGTTTTCGCATCGAGGTCTGTAATGAAACAAAGAGGATTTCATCATGTTAAACAAAAGCCGGTTGGTACCCAGAGGAAACTCATTTAGCTCTCCTCCAAGTCGTGGAGTTTCGGGTTTCTTGTCTTGCTCTTTGCCGATCTACCAGGCTGAGTTTCTTACCTGGGGCTTAAAATTGTGAGGTGTGAAACTCCTCTTTTGTTTTGACAGGTGCTCTTTGCTAAACATCAGCCTAGCCTTGATGGTGATAATACACAGAAGTGGGGAGGGCGCGGGGCGGGGGGAGCTTCAGAGAAGCTAATGACTGTAGTTACCCAACTTCTGCCTTTAATGCGTTCTATTAGCTTCCTTTCTTGGAGTTCTTTAGTGCAAGGTGGGAAAACAAATTTGGCTGATGGAAAGGCAGCGCAAAAAGACAGTAGCTAAGGAGAAGACCCAGGAAACATCACTGTCTCAAAATCCCAAGAAGGAAAGAGAGGTGAATAAAATAGGCCTGAGACTGCTCCTTCTCAGTGGAGTTTAGTTGGCAGAGCCAGCACTTTAAGTCACATCTGGTAGAAGAATAGACTCACAAGTGGCACCGATAACTTGACATTTGGTCAAGGAGTCTGCAGTCATGATTCTCACTTTAGAATGTCAAGACTAACTGACAGCACCTCTCTATTATCCCCACCAACGGGTTTCTTTGAGTGGAGCAAGAAGCCTTGAGGCCACTTTCACTGGCTTGAAACCATCCCAGTGTGTTCCTTTGCTGATCTCTCCTTTGCTGTGATTCCAAAACAGCCTTCCTGCATTATTTAAAGCACTAGTTTCCTTTAGTCAATCTCTCCCTGCTGTTACATCTGTCTCTCTGCCTCCCACGTTTTCCCGAAGCATTCTTTCATTGACATGACTCTGCTGAGGAGTGGGAACTTTCCCCTTCTGCAGACACTGATGGATCTGTTGTGCAGATCAGGTACTCTGGGGGAAGGACAGCTGAACTGCATTGCCAGGTGTTGAAAAAAAATGTGGCGGTTTAGAGCTTTGTCATCAACCCAGAGAGTTCC
>NW_007731163.1:156104-168423 GCF_000696425.1 Galeopterus variegatus
TTCCTTCCATTGGCTGAAGCCAATGGAAGCCAGAGTCCAGGACGCTCAGGTAAAGTCATCCACACAGCTCAGCCTCCTGGAGCTCAGAATAGGGGCTGGGAGCAGCAGAGTGGATACAGAAAGACAAATGGAAAATATTTTAGTCTCTGATTTTTTTTTTCCCTAAATGCAGATTGTTCTTTCAAATAATTGGCAGGTTTTGTGCTGTGCAGTGAGTGCCACCTGTTAGAAATTAGGGCTTATTTTCATAAACTCATGGCTTTTAAATAAATATTAATGTTCTGTATATTTGGAGGCTTTTTTAATCAAAAAGAGATATTTAGTTGATCTAATACGAATAAATAAGCTTGTTCTAGATTGTGCCTCTGAAGGTCATGTCAGCACTTCTAAAAGAGAAAAAAAAAAGCTTTGAAATTCTGTGACTATGATGAACTAGTGATGACGCCAATTACTTCCATCATTTCTGAGTTTCTCCTGGACCTGCTGCAGAAGTAGTCATGGTTTTGTGCACTAGCTCATGGCCTGAAGAGTAAGCCATAGGAAAGTTACACACAAACAGAAAAAGGGTTGCTGAGGTCCCATCATACCTTTGAGGAGACCAAGATACTGTTTCAGTGGTGGAGGTTCAATCTGGATATGTCTGAAATCCAAAGGCACAAAGAGCAAGGACATTGCATTAAACTTTGCAGCATACCACCTATTTTTCTGTTATTTGTTATATCATTCTCCTTGAAAATCTTAGAATTTTGCTTGACTAGATTACTATACATAAGATTTATGCTTTCATAAGAAGTGCTATTTTTAGTCATTTTTAATCCAGGTATATACACTTGCTGTTAGGCAAACTTATTTTCAGAACAACATACTCAGTTACTTCTTCCTGAAATCCCACCTTTTATCCCCAATTTAATATTAATTAGTTAATCTAATAGTTACTTAACACCAACCACGTGTTCCATGTTGTGGGGATAAGCTTGTATGACTTCTTTCCTTCTAGAAGTACTTTTATCCCCAATTTAATATTAATTAGTTAATCTAATAGTTACTTACACCAACCACGTGTTCCATGTTGTGGGGATAAGCTTGTATGACTTCTTTCCTTCTAGAAGTTAAAATACAAAAATATTAGGAACAACAAGAATACCTTATAAATTTGGTACTGTAAATTTTTCATAGCATTGTTTGTTCATTTTTGAAATCGGATTCTCACAGTATTCTTTGTAGCAATACCCTGGCTCCTTTAAAAAATAAGAAAGCCAAGAACTTTTTAAAATGGGTCTTCAGAACAAATCAATATATTAATTAAGGACCTATAGCATGCACCCACTATCTGACAAATAAGCAATGCTCATATGAACATTAGAAGCCTTGGGTTCTAGTCTTGACAAGTCTGTCATGAGTAACTTTCTCCGAAACTCAGTTTCCTCTTTCCTACAGTAAAGGGTTGGTAAGTGAAGGGTTGGGCCATGTGCTTTGGTTCCCCTTCAGTGTTAGAGTTTTATGGAATGCTATAGGTCATTATCTCTGAGAGTTTTGACATACTGTACCTTTGTTTTCTTAATCTTTTAGATTAAAATCTACTTGAGGGCTGAATCCTCACTATCTACCACAGTGCCTACAAAATGTGTAGTAGGAAGTCAATAAATACTGTACATGCAGGGCTGAATATTTTGTAAAGCTACTTAAACATGACCAGATCACTAAAACTATTTCAAAATATTTTGTAACTCTAGCTTTAGCACACTACGATGTTGTATTTTCAGCTGCTAACAATATACAAAGATGCAGGTCAATGGAGCATTTTGAATGTTTTAGAAAATTTGGCCAGGGTTAGAACTCTCCATTTGATTAGATTTCTGGAAAGAGGATTCAAGTATGCTTATCTCATTTGGGCAAAAGAACACGTTTGAGTTTTATATTTTAGCTTAAATTTTACCAAGAAATCATACACTTGGTTTGTCTATAACAAATACCCTTTTTAAAGGTGACCCTCTGCAAGGAAATTTGGTCTCTTCACAAATGCATCAGAATCTCATAGTAAAGAATTCTGGCTTGATAATAGATTCTTTTATAAGTGTAGTTAATGACTAGTAAACCTAACACTACAATAATAAGGCAGGAGGGTACATGGAATACTAACACGAATAGCAAAAATGACCAACTCTGGGCAACCCACAAGTTCAATGGATTTATCCAATGGCAGGCATATTTCCAGACCAAAGCAGAACCTTCCAGGGTTCACCAGACTGTGAAACTCCATTGCTGGACTCAAATGTCTGCAGGTTGAGAATTATGTCATCTTATTGCTCCTCTATACATCCCCAGAGAACAAGGGTTGTCTATAAATTCATCTTTTAAAAAAAGGAAAGAAAAGAGTAAATACACTCTTCAGTATTATCTTAGTTGTATCAAATCACACCAGGAGGAATTTAATTCCTTTTTTGTTTCTCCTTCTATCCTCTACAGAGAATGCACTACCTTTGTTACACATAGTAGGTCTTCTTGAAACACTGAAAAAATGAATGCAAAGCCTTTGTGTGTGTGTGTGTGTGTGTGTGTATGTATGTGTCTGTGTCTGTGGTTGCAAAAATGAGAAATCTAGTTAAACCAGTTCAAGAAAAAATATGCTTATTGCAATGATGTAATGAGCTCATCGAAATGAAGTACAACTAAGTCTTATGTGACTTGGAACGAGGACAGAAACCTCTTCATGTATTGGAGCAGCTACTGTCCATTTGTCTTGGATCTCTCCAACTCTCCTTCCTTTTCCACCTCTTTTCTCTATTATTCTCCCTCTCTCCCAGCTATGGATTGAATTTTGTCTCTCCAAAGTTTAAGGTCTTAGAAATTTAATTCCCACTGTGACAATATTAAGAGGGTGGGAAATCCTATTATAGTAAATGAAAGGTGGGGCCTTGAAGAAGTGATTGGATTGCGGGGAGCATGCCCTAGTAAATGGATTAGCCCATTGGTGGTTAACAGTGGTCACGGGCATGGTTCTGAGGGCTTTAAAAGGAGAACCAGTGAGGAGGAATAGCTCTCTGTGCTGCCATCTGCCATGTGATACCCTGAGTCACTGAATACAGTCACCAACAAGAACAAAGCCCTCGCCAGATGTGTTCCCTGGACTTTGCACTTCCCAGCCTCTGAAAATGCAAGCAATAAATTTTGCTTTCTTATAAATTACCCTATCTTTCCCTGATCATTCTAGCTGCTTAAGTTAATTGCTAGGTTTCTTAAAGATATTTTCTGAGGTTTGCAAATGTTTTATTACTGATTTATTTCCAAACTTTTAAAATATATTCTTAATTCTAATGCTATGGTAGCAGGACACAATTTTTGCCAGGCCCCAGAAAAGTTCATCCTTTGACTAAAAAACTTTAGCGTTAATTCTAGATCCTGATGCACATCAGCCCTCATGGCAAAAAGTAATGTCTCCAGCTCAGCTTCTGGGATCATCTTATCTAACCAGACAGAAATAGGAAACCTGCTACATCCCTAAGTTCATTCTAGCAAGACAAGAACTTAGTATCTGAAACTGGAAATTCTTAACCTTTAACCTCAGTCTCCTATCTGCCTTTTATAGACCACTAAAAGTTGAAATATTTTCATTAACGAAGTAATAAAAACCATGCCAGGTCAAATAGGCACTGTTCTTCCAGCTCCTCTCCTATGGTTAACTACCACCTAGGGATTGCAAAATGCAAGCGGGATAACAAATAACTTGTTCTAGATAATAAATAATGTCTCTTTAAATGGGTATATGATCAGCTTTCAAAAGTTTTCAAGCATCTATCAGGCTTCCAAATAAAGGATTCTGCCTCATGAAGTGTTCAGTGACCAATAATTATGAATGTCTTCAGACTAGATGGTCACCTCTCAAAATCTCCTAATTCTAGCAAGTCCCTTTGGTCTCAAGTAACAGAAACCCCAATCAAGGTAACTCAAAATTTAAAAAGGAAAAGGAAGTCATGGTAAGGTGTTAATAAAGAGATGATAATAAAAAAGAGAGAAGATAATAAAAAGAGAAGTTAATAAAGAGAAGATTCTCAAGAGAAAGATTCTCAAGAATCCAGGATGGGAATTGTTATACAGATGAGCCTCATTGGAGAATGAAATCAATCTGAAGCTACTTTCTCCTCTTTGAAGGCACATGGTCTCTCTCATCTCTAAGTTTCTTTCTCTCTTTCTGTCCTGGCTGTTCTGCTACCCTGTGAGTCTAATGCATCCATCAGACCTGGCACTGGGGATGACAGTGCAAAGATGAGTAGAACAAAATTTCTGCCCTTTGCGCTGAGAGACCAGCAGAGGGAGACAGGAAGGTTAATATGCAAGGACAACACAACATCAGTGGTTGCAGTTCTGCAGAAGATAGAGCGTTCTGCAGTGTTGCGGAAGATATAGGAGGGAAGGAAGACTGAAATGTAGGAATATTCATCTCCATCTGGGGGAATGAAATATTTAATAGGTGTATTATCCATTTTCTGTTGCTTATAACAGAATACCTAAAACTGGGTAACTTATGAAGAAACGAAACTTATTTCTTACAGTTTAGGAGACTGGGAAGCCCAAAGTCCAGGAAACACATCTGGTAAGGGCCTTCTTTGCTGGTTACCCTCTTACCAGTGATGGTGAGAATGGGCTGAGCAAGAGAGAGGTAACCTGCTCACTTGCTCTCCTTTTCAAGCCATCAGAACCATGCCCATTACTCCATGAATGGATCAATCCATTCACTGGGTCACAGTCCTCACAATCTAATCATCTCTTGAAGTCCCCACCTTTCAATTCTAATAGGAATGTCCACCCTCTTAACACTGTTACAGTGGAGATCAAGTTTCCAATACATGAACTTTTGGAGGACACATTTGACCCATAGCAATAGATTTAAAGGGAGAGATAATATTTACAGCAAAGCTTGAAAATAAACAGATGTGGTATAAGGGAAATTATAGAAGTAGACAAAATCCAGATCATGGATGCCCGTGTGTGACATCCTAGGAAAAAGGGGACTCCATGTTCCAATTTGCATTTAGATAGGCCATTCCAGGAGCAGTGTGGGAAATAAGTTGTAGCCAGTCTAGAATATAGGACAGGAATCCCATGGTCTTGAACAGCAATCATCTAGTGAGAGATGGGAAGGGCCTAAATCGAGGAAACTAGAAAGAAAGATGTAGATGAGGAGTGGGAAGTAGGTCTAGCTGATAGCCATTGGTTGGTGACTGAGCGTGACACCACAGAATTCAGGGGGAGCTTAGCAAGTTAACCTGCTCAGTTACAATCTTCTGATGGTCCCTCATGTCTGGCAAGGAAGAATGCCCTTCTTTGTTTTCCTCTTTTCAGATTGTGAGCATCTCCTTTATCTTCTGCATCATTTTAGAGTCTCAACTGTCAGATAAATTTGTGCCTAGACTTCATTCTCAGTTTATCTGGCTCTGCATCTCTCTGAGCATTTTATTTGTTTATTTATTTTAATTTTTAATTTTTTTTATTTTTAGTTGTACATATTTGTGGGATGCATTGTGTTGTTTCAATACATGAATGCACTTTACAATTGTTTGCTTAGGGTAGATAGCATACCCATCACCTAAACATGTATCTTTTCTTTGTGCAGATTGTGGTCAAGATCCTCAATGTAGTTTGGATATATTTGTCCCCACAAAGCTCATGTTGAAGCTTAATCCCCATTGACAGTGTTAAGAGAGTGGAAAATCCTATTATGGTAATTGAAAGGAGGGGCCTTTAAGTGGTGATTAGATTGTGAGAAATATACCCGAGAAAATGGATTAATCCATTGATGGTTTAACGTTAGTCATGGGTGTGGTTATGATGTCTTTATAAGAGAGAGTGAGAAACTCTCTCTCCTCTTGCCATTTCACCATGTGATACTCTGTGTTGCTGGGGAGTCACCACCAAGAAAAGGCCCTCACCATAGTGTTCTCTCTCTGGACTTTGGACTTCCCAGCCTGTGAAACTGTAAGAAGTAAATTCTATTTCTTAATATAACATCTAGTCTCAGGTATTTCTGCTATAAGCAACAGAAATGGACTAATACAATCCTTTTTTCTAGATATTTAGAAATATACAATATGATATTATTAACTGTAGTCAGCATAGAACACCAGAAATTATTCTTCTTATCTACATGTGACTTTGGAACCATTAATTCTTCTCTTCCCCTCCTGGTTGGCCCCCTTCCTTTCCCAGACTCTGGTAACCATTATTCTACTTCCCACTTCTATGGAAACATCTTTTTTTTTTCTTTTTAAGATTCCACATTTGAGTGAGATCATGCAGTATTTATCTTTCTGAGCCTGACTTACTTCACTTAACATGATAGTCTCCAGTTGTTGCAAATGAAGGGATTTCATTTTTTAAAATAACTAAATAGTATTCCATTCTGTATGTATACCATGGTTTTTTTTAATCCATTAATCACTGATGGACATTTAGGTTGATTCCATCTCCTGGCTATTGTGAATAGTGCTGCAATGAACGTGGACATGCAGGTGTTTCCTCAATATATTGATTTCATCTCCTTTGAATATATACCTGTAAGTGGGATGGCTGAGTCATAAGGTAAACCTATTTTAAGTTTTTTGAGGAAACTTCAACTGTTTTTCACAATGGCTGTATTAATTTACATCCCCACCAATAATGTGGGAGAGTTCTCTTTTTTCTGCATCCTCTCCAGCATTTGTTATTTGCTTTCTTTTTGAAAATAGTCATTCTAACTGGACTGAGATGATATTTCATGTGGTTTCAATTTGCATTTCTCTGATGATTACTCATGTTGAGCATTTTTTCATGTTTGGTCATTTCTATGTCTTGTTTTGAGAAATGTTTATTCAGGTCCTTTGCTCATTTTTTTAAGCATCCCCACCAATAATGTGGGAGAGTTCTCTTTTTTCTGCATCCTCTCCAGCATTTGTTATTTGCTTTCTTTTTGAAAATAGTCGTTCTAACTGGACTGAGATGATATTTCATGTGGTTTCAATTTGCATTTCTCTGATGATTACTCATGTTGAGCATTTTTTCATGTGCCTGTTGGTCATTTCTATGTCTTGTTTTGAGAAATGTTTATTCAGGTCCTTTGCTCATTTTTTTAACTGGGTTATTTGGTTTTTTGTTTTTGTTTTTTGTGCTGTTGATATTTGAGTTCCTTATATATTTGGATATTAGCCCCTTGTCAGATGCATAGTTTGCAAATATTTTCTCTCATTCTGTAGGATATCTCTTAAGTTTGTTGAGTATGTCTTTGCTGTGCAAAAGCTTTTTAGTTTGATGTAGACTCATTTGTCTTTTTTTGCTTTTGTCACCTATGCCTTTGTAGTCTTGTTCAAAAAAGCACTGCCCAGTCCAATTTCATGTAGCTTTTCCCCTGTGTCCTTCTAGCAGTTTAATAGTTTTGGGCCTTAAATTTAGGTCTTTAATACATTTTGAGTAGATTTTTGTGCATGGTGAGAGATAGGTCTAGTTTCAGTCTTCTGCATGAGGACATCCAGTATTCCCAACACCATTTGTTGAAGTGGCTATCCTTTTCCCAGTGTATATTTTTGGCACCTTCGTGAAAAATCAGTTGGTTGAAAATGTGTGTATTTATTTCTGTACTTCTGGGCTTTCTGTTCTGTTCCTTTGATCTATTTGTCTGTTTTTATGCCAGTACCATGTTGTTTTGGTTACTATAGCTTTATAGTATATTTTGAAGTCAGGTAATATGATGTCTCTGGCTTCGTCTTTTTGTTCAAACTTGTTTTGTCTATGCAAGATTGTTTGTGGTTCCATTTTAAGATTACTTTTTCTATTTCTGTGAAGAATGTCATTGGTATTTTGATAGGGATTGCATCAAATCTGTAGATTTCTTTGTGTAGTATGGACATTTTGATGATATTAATTCTTCCAACCCATAAACATGAGATATTTTTTCACTTATTTGTGTCTTCTTCAATTTCTTTCACTAGTGTTTTATAGTTTGCATTGTAGCAATTTTTCACCTCCATGGTTAAATTTACTTCTGAGCATTTTACATCCCCCCTCTTTTTCTATGACTACTGTCTATATGGCTTGATCCTGAATTCTAGCTCGCAGTTTTCTAATCCTCAGTTGATTGGTGCCCATGGTTTGGACCATGAGGAAGCATTGTATGGGGTGTCTGTAAACTCAGAATTTAGGTCCAGCTCTACATAGTAGTTGGTATGTTGTTGTGTTATATTGAGGAAACCTCACATAGCCTTGGTTTGTATATCTGTACAAGAAGAGACTTGCATTAGATTATTTTAGGAGACCTTATAGTTAGAAAGATGCTAAGACTCTAAGTCAAGAATTACCATGTGCCTGGAGTAGGGACCTGAAAATGTTTACTGGGAAACTATGTGGGAAAGAGGAATTTTGGAAACAAAAAGACCTGAATTCCAAGCCTGGTTCCATCACATTAAATCTGTGAGCTTCTGTCTCTTCATTTGTAAAATGAAGCTAACAGCTATATTCAAGTTTTTTGTGAACGTGTGAGGTAGAGCACAAAGCAGCTCCCGGCAGAGTATGTGATATGTAGTAGACAGATGACCAATAATACCTACTGCCATTATTACTTGAAATCATATTCAACACCGAATGTTTAAGTAAATTCTGATAAGCGTATTCACGGAACTATCCATAGTGTGTTTCATTGACTCTGAGTCTGCCACTCAGGACTTAATTATTTTTTATACAAAAACTAAGCTGTTATGACTATTTAACAATTGTCTTTACTGTCCTGATGGCAGTAATATGTAGTCTTATTTGTCTATATGTTTCAATAGTCATGCTTAATATACAATGAAACATCTACCTCAGCATTAAAAACATTTATAAGGTGATAAAAATCAGTCTTACTTATCCTGTTCCCATTGGATATTAATTCATAGGAGTTTTGATTTAGGGTTTCCAAATAGCCACATATCTCTATAACATTGTAAGAGGTGATGCTATTTTCTGTAATTTTCAAAAATAAATAAATTGTTTGTTTTGTATTATTTATAATAGCTTCCTGATTTGAAGTGAGACCAGAGAAAGAAAAATAAATTTGTGTGGACTATAATTTGTTTTGAACAGGAAAATAGGATTTATTGAGCACTGCAATCTGACCTACTGCATACACAAATATCATTAGGAAACAATGAAAATTCACACACACTACATTGTCATATAACATTAAGGTACATCACAGATAGCTAGGGAAATATGTTCCAAATTAAACAAATCGTTTCATTACGTAATTCTTCTGGCAAGTTCTGCAGAGCAATGGTTCTCATTCTCTAAATCAGGACACACTTGCTCTTGGCCTTGAGGAAAAGTCATATCACATCACAAGTAATCTGCTGCCAATAATAACTGAAGTGTGTAAATGATGTACGTTTCAAGGAAATGAGGGCAGATTTAAGTTTATTCCTACAATGTCACTCATTCACAATTTGCATGTTTTTCTTAAGTGGAAGAGATATGGATAGAGACTTAAAGGAGAAGGAAACAGCATTTATTGAAAACTTGTGTAATCATGTAAATTTATATGACTATGTGTGTGTGAAAACTTTAGAACAATATTGACATTTTGAAAGAATAATGGGATTATGCTTACTATGTATGTTTTATGTGCATCGGTACTAACTTCCTAATAATAAAAATACATTGCTTGTAGACAAGGTTGTTGGTATTTGCCACATAGCCATGTGATCCTCTACATTTCTCAGTTCTCACGGAGCAATGTAAATTTATGTGACTATCTCTAACCAATGGAACATTAGAAGTGATGTGTCACTTCTTTTCCTGTCCTAGGCAGCAAAGACAGGGTGTGCTTTCTGCTGCTAGAAACCCCTAATCTCTGGGTCCCTCCTTGGAGAGAGCTTCACCAGATTGCATCAGACTGTGATATGATCGAGAAACAAATCTTTTCTGTGTTAAGCCACTGAGATTTGGGTTTATTTGTTACCATGGCATCGTCTATCCTATCCTGACTAATTATATAATTCTTAATAATTTCATTTAATTGTATAAGTTAACCTGAGGCAAGTTATCATTTTTTTGATATTACATATGAAGAAGCTGAGACTAGTAGAAATTTAATAACTTGCCTGGATAAGAAGTGGTGTAGCTGGGATTCAAATCCAGCTTTTATTTGAACCAATATATTTTTTGAATTCACTATTCTTTATTATATCATATATAATGTGACTTACATGTAAATGGAGCTATTTATATACAAGGAACTACTGACTTAGAATGGCAAAAATATTTCTATTTATGTGTAAGAAAGAGCACTAAAACCAAACTGATATACTCTGAGTAGCTTTTAAAACAAATGCTCAAATATTTCATAGATTTACAAACATATAAAATATAAAATCTCATATGAAAAGGGATGAAATAAAAATATGTAAAATATACAGCAGTTATTATCTTGCAAGTAACCAAAACCTCTTAAAAATGCATCTATATGACATTAGTTACCTGGCAATGGCTACCATCACTCTAGAGACATTTAAAAAATTTATTTCTCCAGCACATTTGTTTCTTATAGATTAAATTAGAAAATATAGAAACTAGAGATTAGCCTAAGTGTTCATGTATGCTTAGGTTTGAATTTTATAAAAAATTATCTTATTTATGTATATGCTCCATATATATGAAGCCATGGTTTTATTTTCTGTTTAAAACCTGTAGTGAAGTTTTAAAAAGATTATGCTCTCTTCTTATTTCTATTAACATTTATTCTGTGTCAAAATAATTACCATAGCAATATGTGGAACAAAACATTTAAGAAAGAACCAGAAAATGTTATCAAAGCAGACAAATCAGTCCATAATAAATTCATCAGATAGGCATTCATCTTGAACGTGGTCATCTTTTTGTCTATATTGATCACGTGTATTCTAATATGTTTTTGCTGGTATTGTTGTTAGTTAAATATATAAGGATATATAACCATTTTAACAGGAAAATCTTCAAACCAAAACACAGATGGAGTCATGCAAATAACTACAATGACCACAAGGTGGCAAAGTATACAAATCTACATCATTTAGATGGGCTCTTCCTGAACAGAAAGTGTCTTTCAGCATGGGGGATGGGGAGTGGGGGAAGAACTGCTTTTATAATTGTCTGCTGGCTAAAGAATAGCAAAATTATACTAATTTCTCAAAATTTTGTAATTACTCCAAATTCCTCATTCTTGAGATGAGTGTATGTATCATGTTACTATTCTAATTTATTATAAAATTTTCCACTTTAGAGTAAAATTGAATTCTTAAATCTCAAATGTATATTTTTAAAGCCAAAATTATTGGGTCCCTCTCTTACAGAATTTAAAATCTATTTGATATGTATATATGAGTCAGTCGGAAAGTGGGCGTTATTGCTACACAAATTCAGAACCATCATGTGATTATATGATTAGTGCTAGTTATCACAAAATTACAGTTATTTATATTTCAAAGATTTTTGGTTTAGAGAAGCTACATTATAAGGCTTCTTCTTAATACTGTTTCTCCCAAACTGTATGATCTCGCTCCTCTTTTCTCTGTAATGTGGTTTTAGTGATCAACCGGTTTTCAGTGATCCAATATATAATAATGACTATCATCAGGTTGACATCTGAAACCTTGACCTCCTGAGTTCCAGATCAGACAATCTAAAATATCCATCTGTATGTGCCATACATAGTTCATATTTAATACGCTTAAAACTGAGCTCATTATCTTCCTCCCAAAACCCCTACTCTTTTCATCTGATTTCTCCTCTGGTGATACAATGGCCTGTGCCATCCAAGTCTGAAACCTGGGACTGCTTACTGTCTATTCTTTCGGTTCTCTGTACCCTTCATGATCTGGAACCTGCCCACTTTTTTGGTCACAGCCTCAGCCACTTCTCCATGCCTTTCCCCCAAACTCACCATGTTCTTTCACCCTTTTGTGCCTTTGCCCAGGTGACATTTTGTTATCTGTCTAGTACTCCTGGGGTTGTAAATTGATGTAAACTTTCTCAAAGCTTTTGTCATAATGTATTAAATACCTCAGAAAATTTATATTCCTGTATTTGTCAATTCCACTTCTAAAAAGGAAATCATGAAGAAGTTGATCTAATATTTGCATAGATACTATTTATAATAAAAAAATCAAGAAAATTTAACTCTAAGAATGTTGTTCAGCTATGTAAAGGGTATTTTAAAATAATCTTATGATTTGGAAAAATGTTAGTGATATCATACTAAGTAAAAAAAAAGAAGGTAGAATAAAACTATAAAATGTGATCTGGGGCTGAGCCCGTGGCGCACTCGGGAGAGTGCAGTGCT
>NW_007731164.1:0-6161 GCF_000696425.1 Galeopterus variegatus
ACCAGCAAGGATCTCCCAAGATGTGCCTCAACTACGAGGTGCGCGTGCTGTGCTGCAAGACCCCTGAAGGCTGCCCCCTCTCCTCCATGATCCCGTACGTGACTTCACCCAGCAAGACCTCATTTCTGGCACCGTCCTCTTCTGCCCCATGGTGGCCCAGCTCTACAGCTTCCTCTCATCGAAGCTGCTTCTGCAGTGTTTCTGGCCAGCTCTACCGCGCGGGTATGTGGGTCTCCCCTGTGCTGTTAGGGTTGAGTCAGCCCTGGTCACAATGGGGCCATTTGTGGAAAGCCATAGTTCTATAGAGATGAGAGGAGCCTTTGCTCTTTTGGGGCATGGACTTAATTTTTTCCTCAAAATGGCCATCACCTTTCTTTTGTATTTTCGTCCCACTTCCCTGCGTCTGTAAGGGTGCCCTCCTAGAACAGATCACTCGTTTGCTGGGGGGGTGCCTTCCCAAGCACAGCTGTGCTAACGTCACTGCGCCACTTGGTCTTTCAGGATCTGTCATTTACCGCCAGACAGACCTCACTGGCCACTGCTATCATGCCCTGTGCAACCAGGACTGCCAAGTGATCAGAAGGGTGGACCAGGACTGTCCCTCCACCACGCCGCCCCCCACTCCAGCCACAACCTCTGTGGGGACCTCCACCTTTGCTCCTGTCACTACAGGGGGTTGCCCAAATACAATTCCCCCGAGAAAGGTAACCCCCACCGTCCCCCAGCTCTGGGGGCTCAGGGAATGCAGCAGGGACCTCAAGCGTCTTTGCAATTAAGTTTCAGTTTCAAGTTCTCATGGGTGTTGCTGGTCCCGGCAGCTGCTGGCTGACCATAGGGATATGGCCCTGCATGGATGCAGTGGGCTGGGTCCCCTGAGACTTCCAGAAGGGCATGCCTGCTCAGCATTTGGGTAACTCTGCTGGTCGACGATGACCAGGGCCCAGACCAGGTGGTTGATGCCGTGGGCCTGGCCGGATGGCTGGGGACGGGGCAACCTCCACTCACCAGAGACTCCCTGGGCACTCGGCACTCTGGGTTGATGTAGCTGGGCAGCTGATGGGGGGGTCCAGGGAGAGGCTGGGGCTTAAACGTATGTTCCAATGGCACAGCCACCATTCCCTTGTTTGCACATGGCACCACGGGGATGGTAAGCCCTGTGAACTAAGGAGCAGTCCCTCGAGGCTGGAGATGGTTCAGACTCTACCACTGCACTTTTTTCCACAGAGAGGCGAGACCTGGGACATGCCCAACTGCTCTCAGGCCACCTGCGAAGGCAACAACACCATCACTGTGAGACCCCGCAAGTGCCCCCAAGTGAAGAAACCCACCTGCGCCAATGGCTACCCGGCTGTGAAGGTGTCCAGCCAAGACGGCTGCTGCCAGGACTACCATTGCCAGTGTGAGCAGCCAGAACAGGGTGTGGGGAGGGACAGGGGCCAGTGGGACAGAGGCCGGACACAGGAGGGGTCCGGGATGGCTGGACATGCCCATGGCTATGCAGGCAGATGTGACCCATTGGGAGGGCCACAGGGCATAGTGCAGGGAGGCCCCCAAGCCTCTCGTGGTGACTTGGGCCCAGCGTAAGGCCACCCTGGTGCCTGACAGGTGTGTGCAGTGGCTGGGGTGACCCCCACTACATCACCTTCGATGGCACCTACTACACGTTCCTGGACAACTGCACCTACGTGCTGGTGCAGCAGATCGTGCCTGTGTACGGCCATTTCCGTGTGCTCATCGACAACTACTTCTGCGACGCCGAGGACGGGCTCTCCTGTCCCCAGTCCATCATCGTGGAGTACCACCAGGACCGGGTGGTGCTGACCCGCAGGCCAGTGAACGGGGTGATGACCAACCAGGTGGGGACATCCCCAGTGGGTTCTGGTGGGCAGGGGGTCTTCGGGCAGGGCCCTGGGCAGTGGCTGACCACCTGTCTGCCCCGCCGTTCCGTCCTCCACCGGCTGCGTCCATGCCCAGATCATCTTCAACAAGAAGGTGGTGAGCCCTGGCTTCCAGAAGAACGGCATTGACGTCTCCCGCATTGGCATCAAGATGTACGTGACGATCCCAGACATCGGCGTCCAGGTCATGTTCACCGGCCTCATCTTCTCGGTGGAGGTGCCTTTCAGCAAGTTTACCAACAACACCGAGGGGCAGTGCGGTGAGCCCCCACCCCAGCTCGCCCTGGGCAGGGCCTGGTTTAAAGCGGGTGGTGTCTGGGGTGACTCCTGCCTGGGGTCTGCTTTCCGGCTGCACCAGGAATGTGCTGGGCACCCCAAGCCACATGCCTGAGGCTCTCACCTGTCCCCAACAAGAGGAACCGCCCCCATTCTGGCTTCTCGGGAGAAAGAGAAGCACAGAGAGGTTCAGGGCCAGGCGGGTATCACAGCGCATTTCTGGAGGGGCGACCCTGAGAGCCAGGCCCGAGCCACAGTCTGGGGACACCAAGCCCTGCGGCAGGGTTGGGGGCCGGCCAGCTGTGCTGCCCAGCGGGCCTGACTGCCACTGCATCTGCCCAGGCACCTGCACCAACGACAAGAAGGACGAATGCCGCCTGCCCGGGGGCATGGTGGCCACTTCCTGTTCCAAGATGGCCAGCCACTGGAGGGTGGCCAACCCTGACCAGCCATATTGCCTCGGGACTTCCCCCACGCCCACCACCACTGGGCCCACCCCGGTTGAGCCCACAACCACGCCTACCACGTGCCCGCAAGCGCCGATCTGCCAGCTGATCCTGAGCAAGTAAGAATCCAGTGCTGGGCGGGAGCCCGCTGACCTTGCCCTCCCCAAGGCTGGCGGGGAAGAAGCCTGTGCAGGGCCCCCGAGGCGGGTTGAGCTGCCCGTGGGACAGGCCAAACCACGGCCGCACGTGCATCCTCAGGGCTCCAGGCAGAGTGGTCACTGCTCAATGGTGGCCAGGTGGTCAGTCTCTGCAGCTCTCTGCTGGCCCACTGTGTCCCCGTGGGCATGGGTCACTGCCCTGGGCAGCAGCAGGTGGAGAAAAATCTGGTCTGTGCCCACCAGCCTCCCGCCCTGGCACGCCCAGACCTTGCAGAACATTCCCTGTCCTAGACGGCAGGCAGACTTGGCACAGAGCCACCTCCAGCCGGGTCCTCCCCAGGGAGGGGCCACATCTATTACACCTATGTCTGGAAACCTCCACTGTGGGGCTAGTTGGTGGTCAGGGAGGGGATGTCAGGAGCTGCACCCACCACCCATCCATCCCCGTCCGCAGGGTCTTCGAACCGTGCCACGCAGTGATCCCCCCGCAGCCGTTCTATGAAGGCTGTGTCTTCGACCACTGCCACATGAACGACTCAGCGGTGGTGTGCTCCAGCCTGGAGCTGTACGCCTCGCTCTGCACGTCCTCCGGCGTCTGCATCGACTGGAGGGACCACACCAATGGCACATGCTGTGAGTGCCAGTCCTCAGGGCGCCAAGCCCTTGTGAGGGGGGGCAGGCACGCCAGGCCATCAGTGGGTGGGCTCAGTGGTCAGGGTGGGCTTCCTGGAGGAGGAGGTGGCCGGCCCCAGGGTAGAGCACTTCTGGTTCCCTGAAGAGAAAGGAGGGGCTATCTAAGTCTGGGTACCTGCGGCCCAGGGTGCCAGGTGCCAGGGTCACAGTCAGGCAGTGGCGGGGCTAGAGGGGCTGATTCCAGGCCACCAAGACTGGACCGAGGGTGGCCCACGTACTCCCAACGCAGCCCGTGTCAGTCTCAGTGGAGGCTGGGTCCAGAGGCACAGCCTGGTGTCACCCTGGCCCCTCAGGCATGGCATCTCCTCCCCACAGTGTTCACCTGCCCTGCTGACAAGGTGTACCAGGCCTGTGGCCCATCCAACACCTCGTACTGCTACAGAAATGACAGCACCAGCCTCCTGTATGTGCCCCCCGGTCCGCCCACGGGCCCCACGCGGCTGTCCCAGGCCAGGGATCTTCCCACCCTGGGAAGGGTGGGGTCCCGGCCAATGCTCCGCTCCCCCACAGGGTTCTTCAGGAGGCTGGCACCCTCACAGAAGGCTGCTTCTGTCCCGACGGCGAGACCCTTTTCAGCACCAGTATCAACGTCTGCGTGCCCCAGGCCTGCAGCTGTGCGCACCCCATGGGCAGGCGGGGGCGTGGTGCTGTGCGGGGGTGGGGCGGGGCCCCTGGGGTTCACCCTGCCCCCCCACCGCTGCAGCTGCCCAGCTGTAACCTCATGATCTCTTCCCTCCAGGGTGCCTGGGGCCCCACGGAAGGCTGGTAGAGGTGAGTGTGGCCTGGGGGCCTCGGGAGGGGCTCCCGAGATGCAGGCCCCAGACACGGCCAAGGCAAGGCTGAGGGGCCAGGGCTTCCTTTCGGTGCCAGAGGCTCCGAGGACAGGCAGGGAGAGGAACAGGCTCCTCAACAAGACCTGGGGGTGCCTTCCCTGCCCTTCCCCTCCCGGGGACACCCTCCCACCCTGCTGGACACGTGAAGGTGAGAGTTGGAGGGAGGGAGGCAGGTCCCCGCACAGCCTCCTCCCACCTCCTCTGGCTTCCTCAGGCCAACCCTGGGCACCGCCCACACTTTTGAAGCCTCTTCCCCAGGCCCCCCCAGTGGTGGGCTGCACGTCCCCACCTCCAGCCACCCCCACCCTGTGCTAGCCGGCCTGGTGCAGCTCCCCTGGCCAGGCAGCTGACTGATGGGCCGGGCCCCCGTGTCCCGCCCCCTACAGCCAGGCCACTCCATCAGCGACGGCTGCCAGGAGTGCACCTGCGAAGGGGGCTCTCAGACCACGGCCTGCCGCAGAAAGTCCTGCCCGCTGCCCCCCGCCTGCCCCCTGCCCGGCTTTGTGGCAGTGCCTGCAGCCCTGCTGGCCAACCAGTGCTGTCCCCAGTACAGCTGCGGTGAGCCCCTCACTGGGTGGGAGTGGGATGGGAAGTACTCCCCTGCAGGGGTCACGCAGGCACTGACTTTGCCCGACTGTCCCATGGGAGGCAGAGCTCCCCAGAGACCACCCCCTCCCAGCGATTGGTCCCTCCGTGCAGCCTCATCGGGTGACACACCAGCAGACATGCTCCAGGATGTCTGGGGGGTTCCTCTGCCCAGGCTTACCAGAGCCTCCCGTGTGGGCCCACCAGGCAGCCTGCGGTCCTGGAGCCCCCTAGGAAGCAGGACTTTGGGCCAGGTGGTAGCAAGTGCAGAGAGGGGTACAGACCCCTGACTGCCCCCTTCCCCCACAGCCTGCAACGTCAGCTACTGCCCCAAGCCTGCGGACTGTCCTGAGGGCTCAAACCAGGTGCTGACATATGAGGAGGGGACCTGCTGCCCAGTCCAATACTGCAGTGAGTGTCCCTGACCCTTGCACTGGGCGCAACAGGCCAGGGTCTCCAGGGCTCAGCCGGAAAAAGCTGAGCTCATCTACTGCTGGCCTGTCGCTCTGGGCTGAGCCCTGGTGTGACTAAGGCCTGACAAAGTAGCAGTGAGCCTCAGGGTTTGGGGGCGTCCAGGAGGCTGGGGCGGGGAGAAGAGGGGTGGGCAGGTGCAGGGAAGTGTGGGCTGCAGCTCCCTGTCTTCTCCTGCACAGACTGGACGGCCTGCAGTGTCAACGGGACTCTGTACCAGGTAAGAACCAGCCGGGGCTCAGGCCCCCGCAGCTGCTCCTGGGCTCTCCTGCCAGCACTTGGAGCTTGGGTAGACTTGGGGGCAGCTGGGGGCTCTGAGCTCCTGCAGACTCGGCACAGAACTCCCATCAGGATCGGGGAACTGAGTCTCTGCAGACAAAGCCCACAGCTTGGTGTGGCTGAGGCCTGAGGCCAGCCCCAGGACCCCAGAGGTGTCGATATGGGCTCACCTTTCCTCAGCATCTTCAGGGAGAGCTGGGCACCCAGAGCATATGACCTGTAAGGGCACCCTCGCCATGGAGGCTCAGCATGGGGAGATGATAGGGGCCCTGGGCTATGGTCTCTGCACCAAGAGGCACCACCAAGGGTCAGCCTGGTAGGGACAGACCCTGGCAGGGACATCCGGGACGGTGTGGCAACAGTCCAGTGGGGGCAGGAGGCAGGTCTGCCCCAGGCCCGAACTCACTGATGCCCTGATTCTCCCCAGCCTGGCGCTGTGGTCTCCTCTAGCCTGTGCGAGACCTGCAGGTGTGAGGTGCCCGGTGGCCCCTCGTTGGATGCGTTCGTGATCAGCTGTGAGAC
>NW_007731164.1:7161-17089 GCF_000696425.1 Galeopterus variegatus
CCTGCAGGTGTGAGGTGCCCGGTGGCCCCTCGTTGGATGCGTTCGTGATCAGCTGTGAGACGCAGATCTGCAACACCCACTGCCCCCTGGTGAGCACTCACCTCCACCCTTGCCCCACCCCCAAGTGGTGAGCACCTGCAGGCTCAGGCCGATGTCCATCCCTCCCCGCAGGGCTTTGAGTACCAGGTGCAGCGTGAGCAGTGCTGCGGGGCCTGCGTGCAGGTAGCCTGCGTCGTGAATGCCAGCGGTGACCCCATGCACCTCTTCTATGTGAGTAGTGGCTGCCATGGTGGCCACTGGCATGGGGTTGAGTCCCGGGGGTGGCAGGCCCCAGGTGCCAGGCCAGCTGGGGGAGAAGTGGCTCAGGACTGGAACCCTGCCCCCTGTAGGGACGCTGTGGGACACAGAGACCCCCGGTGGGGCTCAGGGGCAGGGTCCTTGCATGCCAAGGAACTTGGGGGCCACAATTGCCTGTGCCTGGCAGAGGCCAGGTCCTTTCAGAAGCCCACAGGCTGGGAGGCAGACAGGCAGACAAAGGAAGCTGCCCGAGGGGAGGGTGCTCACCCTGCTGGCCTGGCCTCCTTGCAGCCTGGTGAGACCTGGTCAGACTCTGGGGACAGCTGCGTAACCTACGAGTGTGAGAAGGAGCAGGACGGGCTCGTGGTGATGACCACGAAGAAGGCGTGTCCTGCCCTCAGCTGCCCTCGGGTGAGACCTGCCGCCTACCCACCCCAGCCAAGGGGGGACTCACCCAACGCAGGGAGGAGCCACGTCAGCCCCTGCAGCACCAACGGTGTTATCACCCTCCCACAGGGGGTGCTGTCCAAGCCAGTCTCAGCCTGGCCCAGCATCCCTATCCCCATTTCTGGGAGGGCTGCCCAGTGGCCTCCCCAGTACTGACAGCACCCTCTTCATGGCACAGGACCAGGCCACACTGAGCGAGGACGGCTGCTGCCTCTCCTGCCCCACGCCCCTGCCCGGTAAGTGGGCATGGCTGCAGCAGGGCCTGATTCCAGCTGTGGAGGTCTAGGGAGGTGGGGAGCAGCGGGTCAGTCCTAACCCCCACTCCACACCCGCTCCCGCGTCTCTCCCCAGGGTCGACCTGCGCCGTGTACTACAAGCAGCAGATCTTCCAGCAGGGGAGCTGCAGCTCCGCCCAGCCCATGCGTCTCGCCTACTGCCAGGGCAACTGTGGGGACACCTCCTCGATGTACGTGAACCCCTCTCCTTGGCTGCTCCCCCAGCCCATGCAGAGCTCAGAGAAGATGTGATTGGCAGTGGGGTGCAGTCAGGCCTGCCCAGGCCCAGGGTGCCAAGCACACAAGGGACAGGACCATGAAGGGACAAGATGAGGATGGAGGGTCCCCAGAGGGAGGCCGTGGGGGCAAGATCGGGGAAGCAGCGGGGCTCTGAGCTGGGCTGAAGGGCTGGTGACAGCAGCAGGCTCTGTGCATCTCTCTCTAACCCTGTGAGCAGTGATGTCTTGGTGGTGGTTGACCTCAGCCCTGGTGAGAGTGTTCGGCCATGGCAGTTGGCAAATGAGAGCTGGTTGTTCAATGCTGGCCAGCACACCTCCAAGGGCGGGTTGTCATGATCCCCGCTTCAGGAGATTAGCCCGGTGTCCAGCACATGGCAGCAAGCTGCTGCAGTGCTGGCTGGGGAGTCCGTGGGGACACTTGGGCGGCTCCAGGCATGGCCCCTGGCGCTGAGCAGGCTCTGCCCACAGATACTCCCTGGAAGCTAACACGCTGCAGCACAAGTGCCGGTGCTGCCAGGAGCTGCGGACCTCGCTGAGGAACGTGACCCTGCATTGTGCCGACGGTTCCAGCAAGGCTTTCAGCTACACCGAGGTGGAGGAGTGTGGCTGCCTGGGCCTGCAGTGCCACTCAGAGGAGCCGGAGCTTGAGCAGAGCAAAGAAGGACAAAGCTAGGGCAGAGCAGGAGCCGGGCAGGAGCCCAGGCCTCACCAGGAAACCAACCGGCACCACATTCTCCCAACACACTGATAAGGACGTCCTGATGTCCTGCAATCTCAGCTTCTCAGGCAGCAGAACTTGCACCCTGTCCAGGTGACCAGAGTGGCCGAGATATGGTCCACCCACCTCTCCTTTCCAAAAGTGGAGACTGTGGGCCACTCAGCAGCCTCTGACACCAACCTGCCCCCTGGTGCTGGGGTGGCCCTTATCAACATGAGCCACCTGCTCAGAAAGGCCTAGAGCAGGTGGGGGCTCCTCTGGCTGGGGGTCTAGACTGCTCTTTTCAAGACTTAAGCATCACATAAGGGTCTTCCACATGACTGTCACCTGGACATGGAGATCAGCTGCTCGACCAGCTGCCAGGAGGTAGAGCCTCACTCCTACCTCAGCCCTGGCTCGGTGTCCCCCTCCTCAGGAGATGGCCAATCAGTTTCATAAATACACTTGGAGCATTTTGCAGTTTGTGGGCTCTGTGCATTTTTTAGCTTGTCCATAAAACCCAGGGTTGGGGCAGACCCAGGACCCAGGGGCACACACCCCAGGCCGGCCACCCAGGACTGCACAGCCCAGCTGACTGAGTGAGTGAGTGAGTGAATCCAGGTGTCCCTGCCTGGGCATCCAGGACAGGTGTCCCCCCAGCTGAGGGCATCTGACATGACAGGAGAGGCTGCACCTAGTGCAGGCAGCCCCGAGGGAAGTTTCCGGCTCCTTCGCACAAAGCCTCCAGGCTCCTCAGTCACCCTGATCTCAAGCTCGGGGTGTGTGCAAGTGCATGTGCCCACTGGTGTGTGGACCCGCAGGCACTCAGGAGCCCGCCAGCCCCACAGAGAGTGCAGGGACCCTCCGCAGAAGGTGGATGGGGCCCTGGAAGCCTGTCCCTCTGTTAGTCCTCCCTGTGACTGCCAATGCCCCCCGGAATCTCCCCGTTCCTAATGCCTGGCTCTCCCTTCCTTGCAGGGCTATGGGGAGGCCCCAGACACCCCCAGAGTCTCCCCGTTCCTAATGCCTGGCTCTCCCTTCCTTGCAGGGCTATGGGGAGGCCCCAGACACCCCCAGAGACACAAAAGCACGGGGAGGGCGGGCAGCACTGGCTCTGCACTCCCAGGAACTGACCAAGGGTCTGGAGGAGCCCACTGCCCAGACAGGACCAGTTGGGCAGGGGGTGAGGGGTGGGGACAGGGAAGCCTGTGGTCCCACATGTGAATCCTCAGGGGGCTGCAGCCTCCCCAGCCTGATGGTGGGGCAGGCAGGTGGGCGAGCAGCACCAGACCCGTGGAGCCGATGGGCGAGGGGCCAGAGGGACCCCAGCTGGAGCTGTCCAGCCGGGCACCCGGGGACGTCCTGGGCTCAGGGACCTGCCCTGGCCTCCTGCTGCTGCAAGTGCCCCCAGTACCCCTGTCGGGACCTGTGAACACTGGGCCATGGGTGTGGAGCGTCCAGGGGTGGATATGGGGCGTGATGCAGATGTCGTCAACATGTCTTCTGGGACAGCAGGAGGGGGAGGGACACAGTCCTCCTGCTGGGCCCCTTGTCTCACCATGGTAAACTGAGGCCCAGAAAAGCCTGCATGCCAGCGGTCAGCAGGGTGGACGCAGTAAGCTGGTCTCATGTTCCCTCACGAGGTGGCAGATAGCCAGCCCCTGTGCCTCCGCAGCTCAGGCCAGGGTCCCAGGGGTCCCAGGGGTCCCAGAATCAGTCTCTGTCCACCATAGCTGGACGGTCCCTCAAGTACAGTCCCCTCCCCCCAGGAATGGTGTGCTGAGGCCCAGAGAGGGATAGGGGACTGGCCAAGGTCTCAGGGCTGTGAGGGTCCCAGGAGGGAGAGGACAGCCCTTTACAATGGACACAGCGCACCCCCATCGCAGGGTGTTTGGGCTCAGCGGGAGGACTGCAGCCCCTCCCCCCCCGACCCCCGGCCTACAAGTCGAGGCCTGCGCTGGTCATCAAAAGGGGGGTCAGAGGGCACAGCGGTGTCCAGTCTGCCCTCCAGGTCTCCTGGTTTACAAGGGGCTTTCAACCCAAGAGCCGGCTGGCGACATCGTGCCCTCAGGGTCAGTTGTGTCTGGGGGTCGGTGTGACAGGTTCCCCTGGGGCCAGCCCCGCACCTACCTGGACTAATCCAGCAGCGGGGCCAACCTCGGAGCCTGACTCCCTCTTAGTGATGGAGGGAGGGGACAGAGGGGCTCCCCAGCCACAGCTCTGTGGCCCCCTGGCGGCCAAACAGGAAGCACAGGCTGGGAGCCCTGCGGGCCTGTGGCTGCCTCCCACGCCGGGCACCCGGCTGACCCCACTGACCTGACAGCCACCAGCATTCTAATCACACCGCTGCCCCCTGGAGCGGATCAGGTGTCCGAGCAAGCCGCCTCTTCCCTCAGGGTGGGGTGGACGCTGCGGTGACTGATCCCCCACCTGCTGGGCTGAGGACGGCCTTGGAGAGCTCCCACGGCTTCGGCTCTCCCGCCACCGCGTCCCCTCCCTGCCTGGAATCACGCAGAGTGGCAGGAAGTAACCGGATAGCGAGCCCTGGGCGGGAGCAGCCGCCCTCCCTGCCCGCCCACCCTGGCCCCCACGGCCCCTGGCCAGGTTATGCAAGCCATCGTTTCCGGAAAGAGCTACCGAGCTGGGCAAAGCCCCAAATGCCTTGGCAGCCATCCCTGGGCTCTGCCCCCTGCCCCTGCTCCTCCTGGACACCGGGAGGGGAGCGTCGCTGCTGCCATGAGCGGGAGAGGCCTGGGTGGGCCAGCGCGGGCCTGGGCGGCTCTGGACTCCACCTCTCGCAGGTCCCGTGGTCCTGAAGACCCTCCTTGGAGTCTGGCCTTGGTCTCCCGGGGGGCTGAATGCTCACATTTTAGGGTCCTGCCCTCAAGCAGCCATAACCTATCCCAGTCTGATGGGGAAGGGTTGTCGCACCCTCATGTCTGGGGGTCCATACTGGAGACATCTTCTGTCCAGATAAAGGGACCTGAGAGGGGTCCTGGGGATGGGGAACTAGAGGGATAGAGATGCAGATCTCTGGGGACTCTGACCCTGGAGGGCAGGTCAGGCTCACCCCGGCATGCCCCCCTCCCCAGGCTACTTGGAACCCACAGACCCCCACCCTGGCTCTGACACGCAAGAGAATGCTGTCTGGTCCGAGGCCAGAGCTGGGGCGCCGGGGCCCCACGGGTCAGCCTAGTCCTGGGGCCCACACAGGAGGCAGCTCTGAGCTCTTTGGCCGCAGATTGACCCGGGCCCTGGGAGGCAGGTCAGCTTCTCAGACCACCTGTCTGGCCCAGGAGCACACGGGCAGACACGACGACCTCAGGGGCAGCCAACGTTAGCCCTGGGAATAGAGAGGCCTGCGAAAGATGATTTCAAAGAAGCCCGGGTGAGGGTGAGGATCGGGGTGGGCGCAGGAGAGCAGGGGCAGGTGCCCACCCGATTGTATGCTTGCTGCTGCCATCCCTGTGCAAGACTGCACACACACAGCCCGGGGACACAACCTTGCAGGGACAAAAACTGTGGAAGAAATGACCACCCGCATAGGAAACCTGACCGATCCAGCAGAGAAGACACGGAGACCAACAAGACAGTCCTGCAGGGCAGCCAGACACGGGAGCAGCCCCCAAAGTGGTGCCACTCCTGCACGCCCTGGGTCACCGCCGGGAGTCGTCATGAAACCCATCTCCAGCTGCATCGCAGCCGTGGGGTGAGCAACCAACCAGCAGGGAATGTCCACGCCTTCAACAGGGGACACAGGGGACAGAAAAGAGGACGACAAGTGGAGGGGAGGTGGATCCCCATGGGCGGCTCTCCAGGGGTCACCTGTGAACCCGACCCAGAAAGAGCTGCCGCTGGTGAGGTCTGCAGAGGAAGTTGGCAAACTTGCTGTGGATCAACATGGACGGACAAAGGTCCTCAAATATCCGGGTCAGTTTTGAAATGGAAAAGCAAAGAGGGTGCTCCCTGCCAGCCGGGAGGGCTCCCACCGAAGCGCAGGAGGGGGCAGCAGACGCAGCCAGTGGCTCCCTGGTGTGGTACAGCACACGTGGCAGCCCGGCCGCATGGTGGGAGCGGCACACGGGCCTCCGTCCTGAGCCTGTGCCCGCGGCCATGCGGGGTTCCATGCAGGGCTGGAGCCCTGGGGCAAAATAAAGCAGGAAGGGGAAGGAGAGACGGAGACATCGGGTGGGGTTGAGATTTGGGAGGGCAGAGTCTGAGTGAAGGGAAGGGTCGGGCGTGTGATGGGGCCGTCCCCAGCAGAGGGCCCCATGGCGGGGGTAGAGCAGGTGATGCTGGGGACTCCAGGCGACTCCCAGACTCCTTGAGGCTCTCTCTGTGACCCAGGAGTGGGGAGAGAGCTTCCAAGGCTCCACCAAAAAACCACTAAGGATTTCTGTTCCCTGGAGTCTCCGGGGACAAGGTGACCGGGAGATGAGACCAGGGGAATGCGTCTGCAGCATCTGCGGCTGACTCGGGCCACCTCCCACCACCGTGGCTTTCTTGCCCTACTGGAAGCCTCATGACGCTCATTCAAGCCACCTCAAGGGCCGCATTCAGGTTTCCACATTTTCACAGAATACAAGAAAAATAAAACATTGTTACAAAGCTCCTGTGTTCTGAGTCCTGGATAAAAAAGTATTTACGACTGAGGGTCCAAAAAGCGTGGACACCACGACCTGCAATATGCCCGGAACTGTAGATCAGAAACAGAAAGACAAAAACCCAACCAGACGTGGACAAGGACGGGACAGGGCAAGATTCCGAGTCGGGGAACCCGGGGGCTGAGGTCCAAACGGGTGACCAGAAAAAGGCACATTCCGACAGCGGGGAGAGGACGTCATGAGCAGAACCCACACCTGGTGGAGAACCCACACATGTGGCCCGCTGGGGGGACCCAGCCTGAGACCAGGTACAGGGGTCCTGTCCAGGGTGCCCACCGTCGCGTGGTCCATGGCAGCCAACTCATGGCGCCTGGAATCCGGGCGTCCAGGAGGAAGGCGGGCAGAGGGGCTGATGGCTCGTGCGTCCTGAGCAGCCCAGCACCAGCCACAGCAGGAAGGGACTACCGTCTTCTATTGTCATCGTAGCGACTCAGTTTACCTGACGGTGCTTGTGTCCCTTCACCCCCCCCCCGCCTTGCATGACAACCCCCCACTTCTCCCACCTGGGGCTGCTCGGCCGTCAGAGTCCCCACAAGGCCCCCCAGCCTCGGTGGCCTTAGCTGTGACTGCAAGGGCAGGAGGCTCCCGTGCTGGGCCCTGTCCCAGCTCTACCACCGCCAGACCCAGGTGGACGACGGCTGAGCCCCCAGATGTGGGGTGGAGCCAGGCCCAGCTTCCACCTCCTTCTGGAAGCTCTCTTGCTCACAACCCCCTCCACGCACCACCCCCAGGTTCCAAAACCTGCAGCGGCCGCAAGGGTTAGGGTTAGTAGAGGTAGAGGTCAAGACAGCAGGCGGTTCTGCACCCCAAACCTGGACAGAATCTTCCCAGGTGAGACCACCCCCCGCTCCTCCCCGCCCACCTCAGGCCCCGTGCGCCCCTGTCCAGTCTTCACTCCACCGGTGACAAGGTAAGGTGCGGGGCGGGGGCGTCCTCTGACTTTTCTTTCTGAGAGGAGCCCATCCCCAACATGCGACCCCAGCCAGGCCCTGGGGGCTCAGGGCTCCTGTCTCAGCCAGTGCCCACCCCTGGGAGCCTCGGGAGCAGAGCAGGGGTCTGCCTGGGCAGGGCTGGCAGGACGGGGCCACGGAAGAGGGCCCACCCCTCCTCCGAGGCAGACAGCCCTGGGCTCCATGACGCTCCCCAGGCAGCTGAGGGGCCAAGCCCCTTCCCCATCACAGGCCCCGACAGGGTCCTCCTGGCCTGTGCCAAGCTTAGGCCACCGTGCTCTGTCCTTCTGTGGGCATCCCATCCCCCAAAGTGGAGGAGCGGGCAGGGTGTGGCCCTGGGGCCCAGCCTGTAGGGCAGGTGCAGCCACTCCACCAGCCATGAGGGGACAGAAGCCCCGCGGCCCCCTCCTGCACCCCAGCCCCTCTCATGCTGCCTCTGCGCTCTGGCCCCCAGGCCCTCCTGTCCTACCCAGAGGAGCCGCCCCGTGGCTGTGCGCCAGGAGCAGTCCCACAGGAGCCCAGGTGTCTCCAGATATCCCCAGGCAAGCATGGTGGCACTGTCCCTACCACCCCCGACACTCAGTCTCCTCACACGTCCAGGTGGAGCCCACAGTGGGGGGACCTCCCACTCTGTCTCTACGTCTGGGTCCCTTTCTGCACCCCCGGCCAGCTCTTCGCCTCAGCCCCACAGGGGCAGCTTCTGCGCAGTCCAGTCTCAGCAGGAAGCCAGGCCTGGGGATCCATCTTTTGGGTGGGTGCCCAAGCTGGACAAGTGTCCCGTCCTGGACTGACAGTCCTAGAGCCTCAGCATCTTGTGCAAACAGCAGGAATCCACCTCCTGCTGAGAGCAGTCCTGGCAGGTCAGCCCCTCCCCAGGGGGGCCCAGGAAGAAGCCCCTTGTACAGGGAAGTCATGTGGCCACACCCGAGTGTCGAGAGGCACTGTGGCCTTGCCCCGGCCCCCGCCCATGCTGGGGAAGTCACGGGCCTGTACTAGGCCTAGGAAGCCACTGGCAGCTCCACAGGGACCCGGCCTCTTCTCCCAGGGATGTCGCAGACAGCTGCGCCAGTTCCACAAGCTCCATTTCTGGAGAGATTAGTGCAGATGCGCATGCATTTCCATGGGGCCTCAGATGTCTTCTTCAGCCCCGCTTAAAGCCAAGCTGTGGGGCCTTGTCCCCTCCCCTGGAGATGGAGGGAGGGGCTGCTCAGCTCTGCAGAAGCCCATCCATCCGGAGATGTGCCCATTTTTGCTTGGCAGAGGGGCAGGGGCCTCAGCCACTGCTGCCCGCAGGCTGGTCCCCAACTGCCTGGCCAATAAAGGGTTGGTCCTGAGTGACTCTACGTTCTGCAAAGAGAGGCACCCAGTGGCAGCTCTCAGCCAAGCTCTGCCGAGGGCCTTGTCCGGCCGTGGGTGAGTGTACCTGGCGAGTGTCCCCAGGTGTGAACAGAGCTGGGCAGAGGCCTCGGGCTGCCTGCCCCACCACCGTCCCTGACCCTGACGCCTGCTGTGACTGCCCCCTCCTCTGAACTGGGTTACAGTTCAGAGTTCAGAGTTTGTCAACCACTGACCTTGGGGCAGCTCTCTTCACACACAATTTGCAAGCATTGGCCACCTCCCAGACGTGGGGGGACACAGCAGGGGTCCCAACAAGACAGACCACACAGAGAGGAAAAAACTCGGACACGGAGGCTGTAGGCGCTGGGGGATCATTCCTGGGCCCACATCCCCCACGAGGGACAGTCCTGTAAGGAAGGTCCACATTCTGTACACCCCAGTGCTTGAGCCAGGATGGGGGTGTGTCCCTTGGGCTGAGTCCGGGCCTCCCTGTCCGGTCACGGCAGGCCCCTGAGGCCAGGCTGGGGAGGAGCAGGCAGGGCCTGGTACCAGGCACCTCTCTCAACACTGGGCCGCCAGGGAAGGTGGCCCCATCGTGTGAGGCCATATCAGGCCCCTCTGCCAAGCCCGCGGGAGCTGAGTCAACACTGGGGTTCCTGGAGGAAAGGGAGGGCCCGTTTGCCGCTGACACTTGGCCGTCGCTGGCGGGGGGCCAGGACGTTGCAGCCCCCGTTCCTATTTGCTCTCCCTCATGTTGTCTTATCCTGAGCAAATTCAGCCAAGGGGCCTGGCTCTGACCCTGCCCTCCACCCACACCCACCCGCCCATGGTGGGGCCACGCCCGCCCCACCACTGGAGCCATCCCAAGACCCCAGCCTTGCATGGGGGTGCTCTTCCCCGGGAGCTGCACTGGGACTGGGAGGGTGGGGACAGGCACAGAGGGGAGGGGGCACCAAGCCCTGAGGGTGGGGCTAGGACACCTCCAGCACCTGCCTAGCTCGGGCTGGCTGGGCCCAGAGAC
>NW_007731164.1:17175-19028 GCF_000696425.1 Galeopterus variegatus
CCGCCCATGGTGGGGCCACGCCCGCCCCACCACTGGAGCCATCCCAAGACCCCAGCCTTGCATGGGGGTGCTCTTCCCCGGGAGCTGCACTGGGACTGGGAGGGTGGGGACAGGCACAGAGGGGAGGGGGCACCAAGCCCTGAGGGTGGGGCTAGGACACCTCCAGCACCTGCCTAGCTCGGGCTGGCTGGGCCCAGAGACAAAGCCGCATCCCTCTCCCCACACTGCCCTTGCTACCTGTCCTCTCCACTTCCCCGTCTTGGATTCTCCCCTTTCCTCTTCACCCATGTATATGTGGTGTGTCTTCTGGAAGCAGGGCAGGGTCACTCCAGACAAATTAGAAGTGACGGCCAGCACAGTCCACATCCAGGTGCCCCCACTGTGCTGACTGCACCCGTTCACCCAGGACTGGATCCAGGATCACGCATCGCTCGAGTACCCTCTCTCCAGTCTCCTTGTGTCTGGATCTGTCCTGGGCTCCCTCTGTGTTTCCTGGCTTTGACCTTCTCGAGGCTGCAGGCTGGCTACGCTGGGCAACTCCCCCAAGTCTGGGTCTGTCTGCAGTTTCCTCATGCTTTGCTCGGGGTGCACACTCTGGCAGGAAAGCCACAGAGGGTAGCTGTGTCCTTCTCAGGACACTGTTTCCAGAGGCACATCATGCCCATTGGACTGGTTGCTGGGATGTCAACCTTCATCGCTGGGTTCTGGGAGTGTCTGCAGGTTTCCCCACTAGAGAGGTACCACCGCCCCTTAGAATTAGTATCTATGGGAGCTTCTTGGGGCCATCTAAGTACGCTGCTCGCCCTCAGCCTACCTAGCCGCAACCGGTGTTAGTATCCATCAACGGTTTTCTAATTCCTCCCACTTTTCTTAGTTGGCATTCTGCTGAAGGAAGACCTTTCTCTTCTCTCCCATTTATTTATTTTTCATTTTTTCATTTAGATCGGTATAGATTCATGGACTCCTATTTTAAGAATGAATGTTCTGAAAAACAAATCAGTCAGCAAAATGGTGAATTAGGAAGCTCCCTGCTCCCATTTTCCGCAGAAACATTCAACCAAAAAAAAAGCAAGGAGAAATTGTCTGAACAAACTTTATCAGCACTCTAGAAGACAGTCAAAGGTTCACAGCAACCTAGTTGATGCCCAATCAAGAAAAGGCCATCTCCAAAATAGTAGGAGAGTTTCGTGGCATTTTTACCCACCCTTGCACCACCCCCCTCCCCAGAGCATTGACAGTTTGGGTCATGAAGTGGCAGTTTGGCTCCCTTTCCCTCCTCCCCAGCCCCCTTAAACCAGAAGGTTCAGAGAAGACCATACTTGCAAAGTCCTGGGTACCTCTTCTCTAAGCTGCTCAGTGGACACCCGAAGGACTTGCACAAAGCACTCATCTCAGCTTTGCTTAACTTGGAACTTGGATGGGAAAAGTGGCGGGCACTGCCTGTAAAAGCTTCAAGAGACTATAGACCCACAGACTCCTGGGGCAAGCAAGAGATTATGGGTGGAGACATATGATGGATCATTTAAGGCCTAGATAAGCTGCAGCAAAAATCTTTGGGAAATTAGGCCATTCAAAAGCAACCATGCATACAGGTGAATTTTAAAAGCCACACCCATGCCCAGGCAAGATTTTGTCTTAGGCTGATCCCTAGGCACAGAACAGGCCTACCTAAGTACTGAAAGACTGCCTCAGCACAAAGTCAGCCTGTAAAGACTAAGACAGCACCTGGCATTCAAGGAAATCTCTGCCAAACATTAGCTGAACACAAGCCAAAGGAACATAGACCTCAGTGATCCCACATGACAAGGAACAGTCTTTACAGAATTAGTTTAAAAGCATCTCAAAACGAGTGA
>NW_007731164.1:19864-21153 GCF_000696425.1 Galeopterus variegatus
ACACACACACACACACACACACAAACCCACAAGAAAATGTGTCTCATTCAAAGGAATAAAATAAATTGACAAAAATTATTCCTGGGCAAGTCCAGACATTGGTCTTACTAAACAAAGACTTTAAAACAACTGCCAAAGAGCTAAAGGAAAACATGGATGAGAACCCCAAGGAAATAAGTAAAACGATGCACATACAAAATGAGGATGTCAACAAAGAGATAGAAATAATAGAAAAAAGGACCAAACAAATTCTGGAGCTTCAAAGTATAATAACTAAAATGGAAAAAAAATCACTAAAGGGCTTCAACAGCAGATTTGAGCAGGCAGAAGAAAGACTCAGTGAAATTGAAGACAGGACAATTGAAATTCTCAAGTCTGAGGAGCAGAAAGAAAAAAAAAAAGACTGAGGTAGAGTGAAAAGAGCCTAAGGGACTTGTGAAACACTGTCAGACAGGACAACATATGCATGATGGGAGTCCTAGAAGAGAAGAGAAAGGGGAAGAAAAATTGTTCAAAGAAATAATGGCCCAAAACTTCCTAAATTTGATGAAAGACATGAAACTACAAAGCCAAGAATTTCAACAAACTCTGAGTAGGATAAACTCAGACATCCACACTGAGACACATTATAATCAAACTTTTGAAGATAAAAACGAAGAAAAACTCTGAAAAACAACAAGAGAGGAGTGATTTGTCATATTCAAGGGATCCTCAGTAAAATTAGCAACAGATTTACCATCAGAAACTTTGGAGGCCATTAAGGCAGTGGATAATTGAAGTGTTGGAAAAAAACTGCCAACCAAAATTCTATATCTGGCAAAACTGTCCTTCAAAAATGAGGGTGAAGTTAAGACATTCCCAGATAAACAAAAGCTCAGGGAGTTCATTGCCTCTAGGCATGCCTGACAAGAAATGCTAAAGGAAGTCCTTCAGGTCAAAATAACAGGAACCTAGGTAGTACTTAAA
The DNA here is from genome assembly GCF_000696425.1 of Galeopterus variegatus. Classification (NCBI taxonomy): domain Eukaryota; kingdom Metazoa; phylum Chordata; class Mammalia; order Dermoptera; family Cynocephalidae; genus Galeopterus; species Galeopterus variegatus. The sequence continues at coordinate 20,831 of NW_007731164.1, forward strand.
GCTGTACAAAGACATAAAGACCTGCAGTGAAGCTAAATACTTGGGCAAACATAAAAGGCCATCATTATTGTAATTTGGGTTTGTAACTCTACTTTTTATTTTCTACAGAATTTAAAAGACAAATAAATAAAAATAATTATAAATCTGTGTTTTGGGGTACACAAGGTATAAAGATGTAATTTGTGACATCAGTAACACAAAAGGGGTGGGAATAGAGCTGTATAGAAGTAAAATTTTGGGAGGTCACCAGAGGTGGGAAAAAGGGAGAGAGTAAAGGAGGAATTGGTAAAGGACCACGAAAAATGATTACATTGCATACTGTT
>NW_007731164.1:21372-23717 GCF_000696425.1 Galeopterus variegatus
GGGAGAGAGTAAAGGAGGAATTGGTAAAGGACCACGAAAAATGATTACATTGCATACTGTTGAATATACTAGTTATCCTGATTTGAGCATCACATATTACACACAGGTTTTTTCTTCACCTTTAAACTTTTATTTAAAATGTTGCTTTAAAAGCGATGTGGCAGAAACAACATCAGGTTACTGTACATTTCACAAATAACGCATAATGACCAGCTTTCTCAGAAAAAGAATACCACCACCTAGAGAAAAAGAAATCAATCTGAAAACAAGGACTCTGTAAATAAAGCACTTTTTAGGATTAAAAGATAATAATAAAGATAGATTTTAAAAACTCAACAAATGCTTTTTACTTTTAATTGCCTTTTTAACCGCACTAGGCATATGATGCACACATCATAGAGATATTTTGTGGGGTTTGATCTGAACACATTTGCACCCTAACCAACCCCCGCAGGGGAAGGGTCACTGCAGCAGCCAGGACGGGGACTCTCCCTCTTTCCCTTTGAGCTCACAGACCCTCTGCATTTCCCAAGCCTTCAACAGCCTCTCCTGCTGCAGGGAGGAAAGTTGTCCATCATGTCCTGGGGACACGCCCTGAGGCGGCCTGCAGTCTCCTTGATGAAAAGAACCAGCAGACCGGCTCCAGGTCTGGGGGCCACACCTCAGGAAGGGCTGGCAGCTGGTGGCTCCAACTGCTCACACAGAGCAACTTGCATGATGCATTTCTCATGGAACTCTAGAATTTTCACAATTAATACACCACATTTTCTACCTGGAAGTGTCTTTTGATAAGGAACACATTGATGTCTCCACAAAGAAATGGCAGATGTCTCTCGATTCTGCAGTGCATTTAGTCTTTCAACTAGCGCACCTCTTACAAGCTTTATCTTCTTTTCTGAATTTTCTGGAGTCCTGGGAAACTTCACTGTCTGTTTCCAGGGTGTACACAAGGTGTTCTTCGTAGATTTCACCCTTGGGTCTATGAGTGTCTCCAGTCTGTCTTGCATCTGATCCAAAGTGGCATTTGTGAGGGGATTCCAGATCAAGAAACAGGACATCATCTGAGTCAAATTTTTCACTACCTGGCGAATACTCCAAAACTCCTGTAGAACTTGGCTCAACACTATAAAAGCCATATATGACAAGCCCAGAGCTACCAGAAGCTTTTCCTCTAAGATCAGGAACAAGACAAGGACACCCGCTTCTGTTCAATACAGCACTGGAATTCCTCAGGAAGCTCCGACACTCATCCCTTGTCAAAGAGCACCTGCTTGCACACGACGTACCGTCGAGGCTCCCACAGCACGATCGCCATCTTCAAATTCACTGCGTTCACTATGACCCGCCGTGACCCTGTCCATCTCCCCATGGATAAACTGCAGCTCACCTCTACTGGCCCCGGCTTCTGGACGTAAAATACGCCTGTTACAAAACCTGTCTGTTCTGGAGCCCTGTCCTTCATCTCCCTGATTCAGAAAGTATCTTATCTTCACCTGACCAAACACTTCCACTGCCTCCGCATTGTATCTGCAAGCCCACTGGTACTCTTAGCTGCAGTAGTTTCTTTCCTGGGTCTCGGGGATAATCCCAGGTGATTTTCTGGAACCGTCTTCTTTTCAGGTGTTAACGACAGAGTCCCAGAGTGTCCTGAAATCCTTCTCCACACCTGAGCCATGCTTCAGAGAGGGAGGCAGCTGCCCCCACTGTCCTGAGACCTGCTCATCCGAACTGCACCAGCCTCTCTCCTTGGAAGGATGGGTATTTCTACATCCCTGTTTCTTTTTCTCTTGGGGCCGCAAGTGCCGCCGTGGCAGGGCATCTCCAGCTGCACTGCCTTTGCACACAGGTATTGACATTCAACTCTGTACCCCACAGATATATACAATCAACTATGTTACAATAGTTTCTTTTTCTCTTGGGGCCGCAAGTGCCGCCGTGGCAGGGCATCTCCAGCTGCACTGCCTCTGCACACAGGTATTGACATTCAACTCTGTACCCCACAGATATATACAATCAACTATGTTACAATAAAAAAAAATTTAAAGAATTAAAAAGAAAAAGAAGTAAAGTTTTGTATGCAATTGAAGTTAAGTTGGTATCAATTCAAATTACACTGTTATAACTTTAGAACTGTTATAACTGTTCTATGTCATCTCCATTGTAACCACAAAGAAAATGTCTGCAGAATATGCAAAAAAGGAAAAGAGGATAGAATCAAAAAGTGTTGCTCAAAAAAATCAACTACGCACAACAGAAGGTACAACGGAGGAGACGAGGAACACAGAGCACAACGGGAGAGGGACGTCCACGCTTATCAGCAATCCCTCTAAGTGTAAATGAGTATC
>NW_007731164.1:23836-24747 GCF_000696425.1 Galeopterus variegatus
AGCACAACGGGAGAGGGACGTCCACGCTTATCAGCAATCCCTCTAAGTGTAAATGAGTATCAACTCTGCACGTGAATGTCAGAGACTGGCAGGACTGATATATAAGAAAGGCCCCCTCCCAGCCGCCTGTGGGAGAGCACACAGCCCACGGCCTTCCTCAGTTTGTGCAGCATCCGGCTGGATGCCAGAAGTGGGTGAGGGGCTGTGGGAGCGCAGACTCCGAGGGTAGAGCGCCTGACCGACTCTGTGAACATTGTCGATTACATGCCCAGCACTTCTGAGCTCCGTGAACTGCAGAGCTGGTCCTCGCAGGACCGTCTTGGAGACCATGCATAGCCGCATGACTCCATCTCACCAGTCACTCTAACGGTCCACACAGCAGACATGGAAAACGAATGAAAGAGTTGAGTGAAGACGCACTCGGGACACCAGAACAGAAGAAAACATTGACAGAACTTCTGAAGAGGGGCAAACATGCCAAGAAAGCACCGACGGCCCTGCTGGAGCCCAGCACAGCAGGAGGGGCAGCGGGAGGGGGGAAGACATCTCACCTCCAAGCCCCGAAGAGAAGGAACGCGAAGAATGCTGAACGTCTGTCCTTGACATTCTGATTCTTACAGGGAAACAAAACATTCCTCGGATGGGCAGGGGGCTGATGAAATCGCAGAAGGTCCCTTTACTCCTGACAGCTCTCAAGCACTGCTGCAGTGCCAGACAAACTCCGCGGAGGAGGTCCTGAGCGAGTGCTCTCAGACAGCAGCCTCGAACACACGGTTCTGTTGAAAACAGCAGGAGCACATGCTGGAGACCTGTGAGAGCTGCATGCGGGAAGAAATGCCCAGGAAGCCAGAGAGACTCGCAGCTGCTTTTCCATCTTCGCTGACGACGCGGTGGCCGTGGTGCAGGAGGGG
>NW_007731164.1:25439-27247 GCF_000696425.1 Galeopterus variegatus
AGAGACTCGCAGCTGCTTTTCCATCTTCGCTGACGACGCGGTGGCCGTGGTGCAGGAGGGGCATGTCCCGTGTTGCTGACGTTTGTCGATGAATCTCATAACCTGAGAGAGGAATTTGTGGGCTTCCCAACTTACGAAGCTGATGCAGAAATTTCGGCTGTGAAATTTCACACGACGGTCACTGAGAAGGGGGCGCTGAACATGGAGTATTGTCGTGGCCAGGCTTACATTGTGTCCGGTGGACTTTCTTCCAAAACGAAAATGTTGCTTCTAAACTTTGAGAGAAATATCGCCAAGCTGTGTCCATGCTCTGCTCTGCCTGTGCCTTTGAATGCACGGCTGGCGACATCGGCGCCCGCTGCGGGAGTATCTGCTGCACTGGGAACGATGAAGGAAGTTTGCTCTTTTCTCCATCCATCACCACAACTGCTTTTAGAACCTGACGATGTCATGTCTGTTCATTTCAGAACAGTGACGAAGAGGCAGAACCAAAGGGAGTCCTGCCGTGGTCAGTGGACAGGCAGGTGTGGTGCTTCTGGACTTTGAGTGGACCTCCTGCAGGTACTCGCTTTACGTTTGGGTGGTATAAACAGGGACACAAACACTAGGTGGAATAATCGGAGAATTGTATTCTAGGGCAGTAACGGGTTTTGATTTCATTCTTACTATTGCTGTCCTTAAGGATGTCCTAACTTGTACAAGGGCCTTTGGGAAAAATCTCCAGGGCCAACCTCCGACGTCTTCCTTGCAGCAAATAGCACTCAGTGAAGTGGCAGAAAATATCGAAGCTTATCACAAGTTCTGGTTTGAGGAAGGCACAGGTTTGGCAACCAAACTTGACATTCAAATGAAACTCCCTGGGAAATTCCGCAGAGCTCAGCAAGGTAACTTGGAATCTCAACCAACCTCTGAGAGTTACAAGGATATCTTCTCAGAACAGCACCTCAAAGCTCTTGAAGGCTTATCGCTGGTACCCTCAGTCATGGGACAGCTCAAATTCAACATGTCGGAAGAACACCATGCTGACACGCACAGAAGTGACTTTCCCAATCCCGACATGCTCCAGCCGAGCTTCATTGTTGGAGAATCAAGTGGAGACAGAGAGAAAGGTCTAGAGCTTCCATCCACTATTCATGAAGCCATCCCTCTCCCGACATGACGTTTTTTCCTAACGTATATGCATTGAGACAGTCTAGTGTATTCTTCTGTGATGAAGGTTGAGATTGAGCCCATGAAAATGGACGAAAGCGTCTCAGAGTGTACTTGAGCAACACCTTGACAGACCAAAGGTCAAGCAACCTTGCTTAGTTAACATAAATTGTGATATAAAATACGATCAAGACTTCATGGTGGACACATAAATCAAACGCCATACAGCTAAGTCAGGGCCTCCTACAGATAATTTGGAAACCATTGAAAAGACCTATAAGACTTTTAAAATAGGCTTTCTCTTATATCTGATATTTGGAAGAAGATCTGTAAGGTATATGAAGGTCACTTAATCACTGAATATCTGCCTGTGGGCACCCTACTGAATACATCAGACATTGATAATTTACCTAGTTTAATGGCCCCTGTTAGAACTGCTTCCCAGTTCTTAGACTCTGGGCCTTGCCAGAGATCTTCACTGCAGTTTGGCAAATCTATGAGGAAGAAGGAAAGAAAAAATCAATGCAGAAGCCTGGTTGGAAACTTCATCTGCTCTCTTGGACACTTTAGATGGCTTAATGAGGAAAATATTTCATGGTTTGAAGACCTATCCGTTCTTCCAGAAGATAGCACTGAACATGCCACATCTCACTTCTGCA